>NW_028280901.1:642500-915000 GCF_059751285.1 Brachycentrus maculatus | reverse complement strand
AAGTTCTTCCAGGACTTTGGACGAATCGCATCCGGGATCTCCAGCTTGACAGTAAAATATTCTAATCATTGCACTAGGGAGGAGGAAAAAAATGCTATGCTGGGAAAATATTCCTAGCTAATTTATTGGGATTTTCCAGAGGGAATGCATCTCCGTGCACATCGGCCAGGCGGGCGTGCAGATCGGGAACGCGTGTTGGGAGCTGTACTGCCTGGAGCACGGCATCCAGCCCGATGGACAGATGCCCTCCGACAAGACGCTCGGCGGCGGAGACGACTCCTTCAACACTTTCTTTAGCGAGACCGGCGCCGGGAAACACGTCCCGAGAGCTGTCTTCGTAGATCTTGAACCCACTGTAGTCGGTGAGTGATTTTGTATTTAATTTTACTTGGAGATTTTACAGAACAGTTAAATATATTCACATTACTGAGTAACAAAAAATAGGTACTTGTACCATTTACAATTTTTCACATATCGCTCACTCCTTTCAAGAACGTCATAAATCAAAAAACTTGATTTTTCAGGAACGTTTTTAATGTTTAAAAATATAATACAATGTATTAAAAATAAATATCAAGCCACTTATTGAACTTTTTACTGTGCAACAGATCATTTTAGGTAAAACCTGAAGTTTTTTTCTCCATATGAAAAATATTTGATATTTTAAAAAAAATAATTAAACAATACCTTTTCTTCAAAATACAAAAACAACACTTTCTGCCCTGTAGCGGGTAAATATTAAGTTAAAAATATGCCTCTTTCGCTGGGATACAGTACATTTTCTGGGCATTCCGAAAACATGCACAACTGAAAATTGACGATTTTTGATTTATGACGTTCTTGAAAGGAGTGAGCGATGTGTAATTTAATATAAATACCTATTAAACATAGGTATTTATATTAAACAAGGACAGGAGGGAGGAAAAGGGGAAAAGGGTAAGATCAAAGCTCAAGTCCAAGACAAATTAGGTATGTGAAAATTGGGACACACTAAATCTCAGCGCTCACAATGTCGAGTAGAACATATTATATCAAAATTCCTATATTAATCGTTGACCAATTTTGATGAACGATAAATATAGGAACCATGTTTAGAGTTTGTTCTACTCGTGGGAAGCGCTAAGGTGTCAGTATGTCCTGGTGATCCGACCGGGAACTCTAAAACTTATACCATCCAGTAATTCCGGCGAATCAATGTACACAAATATTTGATATTTCCGTTCTAGACTTCCTCATATAAAGAGATATTACTAATATTACAGATATTTCTTGAAACATTACTATTTATCCTAACGGTCCATCATATCATTCTTACATGGTTTCTTCTGTCTGTCTCCCTTCAACAACTTTCCTGATCCTTCTTTCTTTGAAGAAGTGATGTAAATGAGATATAAGCATAGATTGTCTCGGTATCTGAACACAGAAGTCTGGGTATTTACAGGTCTTATACAATATTACACGTGTTTTGGATGATCTTATATTCTAATTAACTAACTAACCATTATGCCGCTTCCTCGCGTAGGTAGGCAGAGAAAATAGAACACCAAATCTGTCTTTGCAAACATTATTCGCCTCTTCCACATTCATGTTACTCTGTACATACCTGCTGATAAAACTAAATAAATAGTAATATTAATAATAATTATCCATTTTATTAACTTTCACTTAAATTAAGTATATAATAACCAAAAAATATTACACGGGGTATTTATGTTTCATATTTTAATAAAAAGGAAAATTTCTGACTAAGAAACATATATTCGCATCAGCAAAGCGTTGTAGAAGCATAAGTACATAGTATTTGCAATTCGATGTAAAAACATATATAGCATGACCAATGCGATGTAAAAGCATTAGCAATACAATAATAGTATTAGCAATGTTATAAAAAACATACATATCGTAGTCGTACAGGAGAAAGACACCAACTAACAAAACGTAAAATGTTCAGGGGGACCATTTAAGTCACTTTTACTTAGCAAGAAAATAAAAATCAATGCTGTTAGTCATTTTTAACAACCCAATTTATTATACTTCCAAGTTTAAAATCCTTTGGGATTTTTTTCAGGGCAATATTAAACTAGTAAGATATCAAATAGTCAATGATCACGTTTTTGTAAAAAATGCACTAGGTCGCTTTCTCCTATATGACTACGATATAATTAGCAATTAGGTGAAAAAAACATATCTGCATACATACTATTAGCAATGAGATATAAAAACATACAAAGTATTAGCAATGACATCTAAAAAAACATAAAATGGATGTATTACAAATGCGATGTACTAAACTATGGTAAGAAAAGCCACACGTGTAATGTAAGAGAGAAAATAATAAAACTTCAGCAGAATCTTAAGAGGGCGCCTGGCGTTGAAATAAAGAATAAACTCTCCGGCCGGTCACTGACCAAAAAGAGTACCGCAACCATTCTAGCCTTCACCGTCACGCTGGAAGTGATTCTGCAACATTATTCCAGACTCGGTTATCGACCTGAATTAGTCTGAAGCAGAAAAGAGCCTGGCCGACGGAATCGGTGTTATGGCCCACAAACATTCGGAAACGAGAAGTGCCTGAAAGTTTTATGTTAATCGCCTTGTGAGTCATGCTCCTGAACGCATAGATGAGTCAAATCTTTTTGCTACTAAAAATAACTAAATACCTACTTCATTATTTATTCAAGGACCCAGGGACTTCAGAGTATCCTGATGCAAAATATCATGTAAAGATTTCATATTATTCACGATATTCATAAATGTGTCAAAAAATATGTTTACAACATTTTGAGTTTGTCCAAACAGTTGGATCTGGATTATCTTTAATTAGGTTGTATTTTATATATAAAATAATTCCTAATTGGAGATAATCCAAATTTGTAAACAAATATTTGGACACACTCAAAATGTTGTAAATGAATTAACTGGTAAAATTATAAGCTAAAATAAAAAATAAATGAAAAGGATATTTTCTGGCGTTTCTCATTTATGTGAATATAATCCAGGATTCGGACCTAACATAAAAATGAAAGATATTCTGCTCAATAAAATCACTTCGCTTCACCACTTCACCGTATGGGTAGGCAGAGAGAATAGAATGCCACACCAATCTGTGTTAGCAAACAATCTTCGCCTCTACCAGATTCATGCATCTCCTCATACATACCTGCCGATTATTCCGACTTCTGATCTGACCCCTTCTGATCTGAAGTTTTCCTCAGTCTTCCTTTGCTTCTATTACCAACCACATCCGCCTCAAAAATTTGTTTTACTATTCTTTCTTCACTTATTCGATTGAGTACAAAAAAAAACACTGATTTTTTATCATTATATATCTTATTAAAACTTAATAAAACCGTATAAACCGATTTCGAAGTAAACAGCTTATTCTTCATGATCAATTAATACTATTGATTTGTCTTAAAAAATAAGCAGTTTGATTCCAAACTGGTCGACGTTATAATTATGTAAATTAAAAGATAATATTGATATCATAACATCGTTATTTTGTAAGTTATAATTATTTATCATTAACGATGATTTATCTTAAATAAATTAATTGCATATAATGAACTGACCTAAATGTTAATGTTGGTATTTATAAGATTGTAATAAAAATTATTCTAAATATATTTTTTTTATGTTTTTTTCGGCACCTAGGTAGCCGTTAAATTAACACATACAATAGTAATTAGAAGATATTTACCATAAAAATACAATTACTTGAGAGCTAACTGCAGCATAAATAATTTTCTATCATAATTATGAAAATCTATAATAGTATTTTTATTTTAATGAATGGTAAGTGGCGAACCGTAATGCATCTTTGTAAGACGGGAGGAATATCTAATTTAACATACTCAACCTATGAAGGATTGTATTAGACTCGTTTTGTATTTATATTTTTATTCATCATTTTCATTTGGAAAATTCGTCTTTGAAAAAAAATTACTTTCGTAAGTTGGCCATGAATGACGTCACAGAAAGGACGGAGTTATTTTAATGTTGGTGTCATTGCTAAATTATTGGCGGATCTATTTGTTGATGTCTATGGTCCACCCTCCCAATCCCCCCTCCCCTCATATTTGTATAACACAAATGGTAGTGTAGTGGTAAACAAACAATTTCTGCAATCCAAGTTTGATTTCCGGCTTCACTATGTAGCCTCAATGCAACGGTGCCTACGTATGGAACATGGGTACTATATGTAAAATAACATACATGCATGGAGATATGCACTTCGAGTTCTTCCGTTCCGTTATGTTGCCAAATACGTCGGCAATTCTCAGCATTATCAGAATCTACTGGATTTGGCTGCAATTTACGAATATCACGAAAACAGACACTAACCCAGATACCTACGTAGATACTAATACCGAGTAGTCGTAGATAGGTATTTAACTCTTTGGCTACCAAAATCCGATATATCGGCTTTCGGTACTCTGGCGAGAAATACCGGATCCATCGGCTCTAACGTCATGATTTATAAAAGTATCAGATACATTTTGAACAGTATGTCAAAAATTCCTTCATGGTGGTGCAAATTTTTTCGATTCATATCATGTTTTCTTCTTCTTTGATAAGTTATACATCGATATTCAGAATTAAATGATCATTCATATTTTCCAACTAGCTTGAATATTTATAAAAAAAGTTACAAATATACTCAAAGAGAAACGAGAAAAATAAGGTATAATAAACCAATTTGTTTCCTCAAAAAGTATGTCGTGTAAAGCTGTGATATTCTTTAAGTGATACATTTTACGAGTCCTAGTAGGCAAGGGTTAAATACATTCCAAAACACAGCAGTTATAAAGGTATTTCAAAGTTTAACTACAAACAATGTCAATGACTGTGTACATTTTCCACATGAATATGAAGGGTTGCGTTAATTTTACCCGATGTTTTCGCGTGAATAATTTTGTAATTTATCCCTCGTGAAACCGCCAGGTTTAAGATCGTGACAAATAATACCACCATATTTAGACTTCATCATGATAAACGGGCGATCAATTAAACGGCGCATGGTTTTTTGTCGTATTTTTAGGACCCTATAATATTTGGACTCTATAATCTAGTTTTACTCGAAATAGGTATACAAATATTTAAATGTATATTCAGTGCGTAGGTAGGTACCTACTTTTTGTTAAAATTAGGTACCAAATTCAAAATGTTCTCTTGGTTTCCGCAGTGTTCTTTTTTTAAACTGCTTATTTTCCCTCTTTTTTCCTAATGGACAGACTTGCCAACCTAACGTTGTTTTATTATATCTACCAAAATCCAAGTTTACCAATTTACCAAAATTGGTAAAAATTTAAATGTTTTCTTTTGGGTTTAGTCTAAGGAAATTGGGTTTCAATTGATTTTTTTAGAACATAGATGGCAACCTTATATTTGAAAAACAATTTTTCCATTTTAAAAATCAATTTGCCTATTTTAAAAAAAAAAGTATGAAAAGGGTCTCTTTATAATGTACTCAGAATTATATTTGTGTATACATGAAAATGGACAACACAGAGAAATAACAATGTAAAACAATATCAGAATAAAATTAAACATCTAAAAAATAATCAATTAAGAGATTCAATGTTATACTTTTCTTATAGATGAGGTTCGCACGGGAACATACAGGCAGTTATTTCATCCGGAGCAACTGATCACCGGTAAGGAGGATGCAGCCAATAATTACGCGAGAGGTCACTACACCATCGGTAAAGAGATTGTGGATGTAGTGCTGGATCGCATCCGGAAACTAGCTGACCAATGTACCGGCTTGCAGGTGAGGGAATGACTTATTATTCACCGTCTTTACTTACTGGTGCAAAATGCAAATATTGCATTGATACAAATTTCAAAACCATGTTGATATTATTAGCAGGCACTGTGGCGTAATTGGGTACACGCTCGACTGCGAAACTGGCATCACGAGTTTGATTCCCACCAATTGCAAAAATAATTCAATAATATTTATTTTCAATTCGTCTGGGTGTTTGTGATATATCTTTTCACATCTACCTTCCCTACGCTTACTATTCTACCTGCAAACAAGTCGCTAAAATAGAGGCTTTGCTTGGGGTAATTCCTTTAAAAAAAATCAAATAAAATTCAATCGCTCACAAGAAGTACAGAACACATTTTACCAGTAATGTGTTTTTAAACGCATCATAAGCCTTGCGTTTATGAGAATGAAATGTTCTTTTTTATTCATATCTCAACAAAGAGGAAGAAGAATATTAAAGTCTGGTCATTTACAGGGGTTACAACCTGTCGTAGGAAAGTTTAAGTGATCCTTTATATGCTTATATTTTTTATAAACAAATTATCAAAAAATCAATTTATTTGTTAGCCAGATAAAATCAAATTATTATTTTGATAGGGTTTCCTGGTTTTCCACTCATTTGGAGGAGGAACTGGATCTGGCTTCACATCGCTGCTGATGGAACGCCTCTCCGTCGATTATGGAAAGAAATCAAAGTTAGAATTCTCCATCTACCCTGCACCTCAGGTAAAAACTAAATGTATGAAAAAAAATTCATATCTTTGAACAAATGGGACTTCGGTAGCAAATGATATACTAAAAATGCACATAAAAATATCAAACCATTTTCATTCATGGACATAAGTGATATATTTTATTATTTTAGGTTTCAACTGCCGTTGTGGAACCTTACAATTCTATTTTGACCACACATACAACCCTTGAACATTCAGATTGTGCCTTTATGGTAGACAACGAAGCCATTTATGATATCTGCCGCAGAAACCTGGATATTGAAAGACCGACATACACTAATTTAAACAGGTTGATTGGACAGGTAAAAACTATTTACATATAACCAATAAATTACCTGCTTTCATGTCTAGAGGTTGTATTAACACATTTTGGATGTTTGTTTGATAATGTCTTAATAAGACAAAACGTATCACATATTATCATATATCGCTCACTCCTTTCAAGAACGTCATAAATCAAAAAACTTGATTTTTCAGGAGAACGTTTTTAAAATGAAAGAATATAGTACAATGTATTAAAAATAAATATCAAGCCGCTTATTGAACTTTTTACTGTGCAGCAGATCTTTTTATATAAATACGTTTTCTTCAAAATGCAAAAACAACACTTTCCGCCCTGTAGTCGGTAAATAACAAGTTAAAAATATACCCCTTTTGCTGGGATATAGTATATTTTCTGGGCGTTCCGAAAACATGCACTACTGAAAATTTACAATTTTTGATTTATGACTTTCTTGAAAGGAGTGAGCGATATATGTAAATAAAAGTAGAATTCAATCCAATAACCTTGTTTAATTTTGGATATATTACCCAAAAAATTAAAATGAATTCTACCAACTGTCTGCAGTTACAATAAACATTTTGGACGGGTGTTTTTTTACGCTTGCGGACCGTTAGTGATGGGATTTGATCATTTTTTACGTATAGTTAAGACCTTAACAAAGAGATTAGTACATAATATTTATAAAAAAAAACATTTAATATGTAATTCCTTCTTTTTTTAAGGTAAAAATACCCTTACCGTCCTTAAGTATCAATCGACCAAACAGGTAGAGATACCTTTTCCGTCAAAAGTGTTTTAAGACAATATTATTTTCAGATTGTCTCGTCCATCACGGCTTCCCTGAGGTTCGACGGAGCTTTGAACGTGGATCTTACAGAGTTCCAGACCAACTTGGTGCCATACCCTCGTATCCACTTCCCCCTCGCCACCTACGCTCCTGTCATCTCGGCAGAGAAGGCCTATCATGAACAGCTCACTGTTGCCGAGATCACCAATGCTTGCTTCGAGCCCGCCAACCAGGTTCAAAAACATTCACAAATATTTTAAAAGAGAAACTAAACCCTTTCCGGTCCCAAAAAATATATAAAAATCCAGGTAAACAGTTACACATTCCAATGGGCTAAAATTTATTTTACTCTGCTCCATATAAAGTTGATACAAGTGAAAAAAGTTGTGAGCTTACATTTTAACTTGTTTATGCTTAAAAGCGTCTTTTACATACTGTTTATGCTTAAAAGCGTATTTTACAACATATTGTTTATGCTTAAAAGCATATTTTACATACTGTTGGTAGAAAGCGGGAGATGCTTATAAGCGTTCTATTCGCTTACTTTTGAGACACCAAGAAACTCTGTACAGATCGGAATTGGGTTTGCGGTTACTTGTGATTAGTATACAACCCTAATTAGTATACTAATTAGCGTAGGGGATGATGAAAAAATCGACAACAATGTGTTAATAATACTAATGATGATAAAAATATTGAATGACATTCCATATGGGAATGTCATCCACAAGGAAAAAATCTGTCGGATGAGATTCGACATTGGATCGGTAAGGGTTAAACACAACGAAAGTGTTCTAAGTGAGGGTCAAAACTAATGTTTCACATATAAGTCTATTACACAGACAAAATAAGAGGGCATACAGCCCTGTAAATGTGTGTAGGTATTTGTTGATTTTTCCCATTTTGTAACATTTTTTATGTGTATCATTAATCACACACCATGTTTTCAAAACGGATTATATATTTCATCTGACAATTTAAAAGTTTCACTGGATACATTTTTAATTTTGATTAAAAAGATTTTTGGATAGATCATTTAATTTAAATTTTCATTGCAGATGGTCAAATGCGATCCTCGCCATGGAAAGTACATGGCATGTTGCATGCTGTACAGGTAATTTCTCTTTTCATAGCAGTCATATTACAGACACGTGTAGTAGAGTAAACGTTTGACTGCAAAACTTGCATCGCGGGTACGATTCCCGCCAATTGCAAAATTAATTGAGCAAATATTTATTTTCAACCTGTTTGGGTACTTTTTTAATGTATTTTTCACATCTACCTTCCTTGCTACCCTACCTGCATACAAGCCTTCAATAATAGAGGTTTTGCAGGTTATTTTAATTTTATTTATTAGTAAAAAATTCAAGATGTTAACTCCAGAAATAACCTATCTCAAGTCGCTTTTACAAACGGTTGGCAAAAGCATAAAAATAAAAGAAAAGTGGAGACTTGCATTTGAATTGTTACTCCTCAACTAAAGGTATAAGCATACCATCAAATTTTAATTTAATCCAAAAAACGTAACCAATTCATGCTATTTTCTTTGTAAAAATGGCAGAATTGTAAACAATAAAACAAATATTAATAAACATTATAATGTTTCCTCATTCTGAAGTTGACTAAATTGCAATATTTAATTTGAATAATGACTCATCTGGAATATTATATATCGCTCACTCCTTTCAACAACATCATATATAAAAAATTGACAATTTTCAGTTGTGCATGTTTTCGAATGCCCAGAAAATGTACTGTATCCCAGCAAAAGCGGCATATTTTTAACTTAATTTTTTTCCGCTACAGGGCAGAAAGTGTTGTTTTTGCATTTTGAAGAAAAGGTATTGTTTAATTATGTTTTTAAATATACTAAATTTTTTTCAAATGGAGAAAAAACATTCAGGTTTTACCTAAAAAGATCTGTTGCACAGTAAAAAGTTCAATAAGTGGCTTGATATTTATTTTTAGTATATTTTACTATATTTTTAAACTTTAAAAACGATCTCCTGAAAAATCAAGTTTTTTGATATATGACGTTGTTGAAAGGAGTGAGCGATATGTGATTTATGTATGTAATATATCAAAAATAAATAAGTATATAATTTTCTAGAGGAGACGTAGTCCCTAAAGATGTAAACGCCGCCATTGCAACTATCAAGACAAAGCGTACAATCCAGTTTGTGGATTGGTGTCCGACCGGGTTCAAGGTGGGCATCAACTACCAGCCCCCCACCGTGGTACCAGGGGGAGATCTAGCCAAGGTACAGAGGGCCGTCTGCATGTTATCCAACACCACAGCCATTGCTGAGGCCTGGGCAAGGTAAGGAAACCAATCAGGATATATAAATGAAACTTTAGAGTATTCCATCGTTATCCAATGGGGTTTTTTTTCACTTATGATTGAATTTTTACTATTTTTTATGTAGATTCTAATTCAATTACATACTAGCCTTAGTGGTTCATTATAAAAAATAGATATTAAATTGTGGTTTTGAACCTGCAAAGTCTGACTCTACGACACTAATCATGGGGCCACAACCCGACACTACTACGTACTAGGTATCCATATCATACCCAAATGTTAAAAAAACAATTTATTGTTAATTTTCAAATCCTTAAAAAAAATTATCTTATATATCAAGATTTGTACACAGCTTTGCGCAGTATTGAACTTTGGTTTTGATTGTGTGATTGCACCTTCGCATAACTATCACAAACTGAGAAATTATATTTTGAAACATAAAAAGTATTTAAAGTATCATTCTGTGTATTGAATAAAAAATTCTAAAAGCTGAAGAATCAAAATTAAAGATATTCATATATAAAAATATAGTAAAGACGTGTTTTTCATTAAGAATTTATTTTATTCAGTTCACAGATTCTTAGATTTAGATACAACAGAATTCATGACTGAATTTGATCTAAAAAGAGATATGTAAAATTTTCGATGCAAAAATGATATTCTTTGCCAACGATGCTTTACAACTCTTTTGACATTTGAATAAAACGTAATATTTCAAATACCATTTTCTTGTCAGGCTTGATCACAAATTCGATCTGATGTACGCCAAGAGAGCCTTTGTGCACTGGTACGTGGGAGAAGGAATGGAGGAAGGAGAGTTCTCCGAAGCCCGAGAGGACTTGGCAGCTCTGGAGAAGGACTACGAAGAGGTTGGCGTTGACTCCGTCGAAGGGGAACTTGATGATGGAGATGAATATTAATAACCTTTACATTTCAGAAAGAAATTTTGTCTATTGGTATTATCATTTTTCGCTATTTTGTAGCCACATATAATTATATAAATAAACGCATCGAAGTCGGGAAAATTATTGCAGAATATGGTTTACATCTGAGTCATTTTCTCAAAACTTTCAATAAAACGAATCAGAAAAAATAATAATAGTAAAAATGTGTTCCTGACATTTCTTTCAAAGCTTTTAATCTTAATCTTAGTTAAACATTCAGATATTTTCAAATGTTTAAAAAATTTAAATATTATACTGGATACAAGTGCCCTATTTTTATTTGACAGATAACCCCTAAACAAACATCAAAAATGCATCTATTTGCCTTTGAGTGGCTAGTAAATAAATAATAGTTGGTAGAAAAAAATACCTTGTTATCTTTATAAACAATAAATGTTAGTAAAATCAAATAATGTGGAATCTACCTACCCTGCTTCAACCATTTTCCGACATGGCGTTGATAACTTTTGCAATTTTTCCATAAAAAGCTAATAAACAAATCTACATACATATTAGGCAATAATATAAAAAAAATGTGTGGATATTGACGATAGTAATCAATACCAATTAGACTTAATAAGTTTTCTTTCTAAAATGGGAGCCCTAGTAACTGCTAAAAGAATTAATGTGTGCTTTATAGAATGTAAGAATCAATTTCTTTTTAACATTTTTTATAGTCAACATTTTACTACGCACTTAATGGAACAATGAATTCCCTATGCAAGCCGCAAGTTATTGATGTAAGATTTTATTCCATTTATCGACAGTTATGGCAACATTCCCTCCTATTAATATAAGGATATTTTGTTAAAATATAATTTGTCGACTTTATAATTTAGTAGGACATATATCGAAAATAAATCCTGGCCTTTTCATTGCAATAAAATGGGTGTGGCAGTTATTTTATAAAACTCCTATGTTTATTTTATTTATAAAACTTAAATACACTAACAAGCCTTCTTTAATGAATATCATATTCTAATAAACATAATAAAGAAAATAACATACTATTTAGTGTTTTATTACTGAAAATTATATATTTTTAAAAAATATGGTAAGAATACACAATTAAGTAATAACTTTGAAACGGTAGTTACGTATTTTATAATAACTCTACATACTAAATAAAAAATATACAATATACCAATTTAAAAATATTTTTGTGCCCTTAATTTCATATAATAAAGTGCTTGAATTTCACATATTTACATTCCCGAAGAAATATTGATAATTTTAAAATCAGGAATCATATGTATTTCACTAAACAAATAAAATTTATCTTGGTTTTTACATATAAAAAAATTATGTGTTTGGATTATTCAGGGTGTATTTTAAAATATAAGGAACAATACTTAATATTAAAAAAACATGGACAGAATTGATTTTGTGATGAAATGCTGCGAGATGGTGCGAGTTTCATTGTAGAATTGAGTAAAATGACACCATTTCTGTTGATACAGTGTCTAAATTGGCATCTCTTGTAATATTTCTAAAAGTGTAATTACGTCATTGTTGCACCAAACGAGCGATATGAGGTATAAGGGAGTATGTTCGGATATTCAGTTTTTACAAAATAACTGCTTAAAACTATAACAGATTTAGTGATGTTCATAAAACTGCTCTATTATTTAGACCAGAAATTGCAGAGACAAAGACGGATTAGTGGCGGGAAATAAATTATGCTTATCCGTTTAAGGGTTTAAAACAACATAATAATAGAGGCATCTTTAGTTTTCTATTGCAAAGAGAAAGTGATAAATCATGGTAGAAAAATATATAACCTTCATTTGTTTAATAGGCATTGAATGCTATAAACGTTTTCAATATTATTTGGTAATACTAAAATGAAAATATGAATTTTTAAGTAAAAAATAAATAAAATCTAATATGTATAACAAAATAACATATGTACTTGAATTGATTTCATGTTCGCAGACAATCAAATCAAATGGTTTAAATGATATATATTTTTTTAAACGAATAGTAATGCTTGGCTTAAAAATGTAAAATGTTTGTAAAAATAATAAATAAATGTTTATTTTCTTTTAATATATATATATAAAGCGCTAACATTCTACTTAAGTTATTCAAATTACAGAAAAAACATAAATATTTTGAATAATAATTACTCCAGTACGCATAGCTTCAGTATAAACCTAAAAGAATTTTATAACACAGTCTTTTTGTTAATACGCTTTAGATATTTTTCTTAGGTTCTAATTGATCTTCGTAACACTCATATAAGTCGTCAAGATCTCCCTTTAATTCAGTAGCAGCATTTCTAGGGAACCAGCCTCGGACACGATCTTTGGGAGAATAGGTTTTGTGTTCATCAATTCTTTCACCAAACAACCAGTACCTAAAACATAAATAAATAATTTATAATCAAACAAACATGGTGTTCTAGACGTTCCTGTGATAAAACTGAGGTAAATATTTTTATCAAGAAAAAATATTAAAAACTGAGAAGAAAAAAATCTGTAGTGATCTTATAAATTTTAATATACCCAAAATAGAATGAAAGATATTATTTATAATAAATATTTATACTTTGGGTCGTACTGAAACCTTCTTGACATCAGAAAAAATATACAAAAGTTGAATATCTCTGGAGTGGCATTGTGTCTACTCCTGAACCTAGACTTTGTAGTATAATAAGAACATCCTGATATATATATAAAAGCTGTTAGTTCAGCATAAGAAGGACAGAAGATCAAATAGACGATAATTCAATAATTTTGTAAAAGAAAAGGAAGTTTAAACATCAGTCTTGCAGTCAGGCATCTATTCATGTGTTATTAATGAATTCTAATAACAAAACAATACATACGGGCGCCATCGAGTGACAGCTACATTGTCTCCCTCTTGGAGGGCGATTCGGGTCTCATCGGTGCAGGGCGGTCTGATAACGGTGTTAAGACCAGCAGAAAAGGGGCACCATCCTCCCGATATGTTCCTGTCTACCTGATACACTCGCATACGCACCCTCTTCTCTTGTTTCTGATTCAGCTGTTCAATCTGAAAAGAAAAATAATATATATTGGACTCGATTTTCTAGGTTGTATTTATCAAAATTATCTGGGTTGTAAATTTACTGGAGTACTAAAAATGTATATGTTTGTATTTTTTTAAATTGACTTTACACAGATATAATGAACACATGGTTTGCAAGAAAACACTTAAAAGTGTCTTTTACATAATGTTGGCAGTGAGCAGGCGCTTTTAAGCGTTCTATTTGCTTACTTTTGGTGGCGCAAGAAATTCCAAAAAACATTGTATAGATGGGAATGGAGTTTGTGGTTCCATGTGATTAGTATACGACCCTAATAAGTATACTACATAATTAGGGTAAGGGTTGATGAAAAAACCGCCCGACAACAATGTGCTAAAGTCTACTGTATGTATCATTTAAATGTATTGATACATTATTAAGTAATCTATTCATCTGTCTGTTTGCTCCAGTACCCGTTGCTTTGGTACAAATCAACAAAACATGAGCAATTGAAAAAGTTTGTTAATTTAAGAAAATAATTTTTTGTAGGTTAACCTGCGTACAACTTCTCGAAAATTTTTAGCACAATTATAGTACTAAAATTTATAAGTGTTGCGCAGTTGTCCGTACATACATGCCAACTGACAATGAGCAGTGCATATACACATGCCAACTGGCTATGAGCAGTGCATATACACATGCCAATTGACTATGAGCAGAGCATATACACATGCCAACTGACTATGAGCAGTGCATATAAACATGCCAACTGACTATGAGCAGTGCATATACACATGCCAACTACGGAGAAAGAGTTAATGGAAGAATGATATTACTTACAGTTAAAGTATACTGATCACAATTTTCTGCAACAGGCCATATTATGCCGTCCCCAGCAGGCCATCTTCTGCATGTCTCTTCGATGTTTCTTCTCCACCCGAGGTCATAGGGAAATAAAAACTTGACAATCTTTTCTCCATCCATAAGCCTGTGATTAGCCTTCTCTTCTATCCAGTCTTCAATCGCAGTACGGTTCCTAACAATACTCTTAAACTGCAAAAAAAGATAATGTACAGGCAAATTGTAAGAATTTTATACATAATTGCATACTTTTATGTAAAGTTTTTTCCTGCCATTGAGATTATTGCATTTATAAAGGCAAAAATATTTAAAAGGACTGTTTATAATACCTGAAAGTAAAATAGCATTCCTACAGCTAGGACGACACCAACTGCTAGACCCAGAGCTAGCACGGTTGCAATGAGTGATCTGACAGTAAATTCTACAATGGGCTCACTGCGAGATCCATAGTACAAATACCAGTTCCGGTGAATTCCACGATACAAACTCAAAACTAATATCTGAAACAGACAAAATTATACATGAATATTATACATATTGAAACAGAGTAGACAGTTATTGGCAGCGATGTATGACAGTTACCAAGAGCGGTCGAACAAACAGGAAAATATTTATTGTAACTCTAGACAGTTGGTAGAATTCCATATTGAATTGTTGGGTAATATATCCAAAATTAAACAAGGTTTATTGGATTGAATTCTACATTTATTTATGTATATGTTAATATGTGACGCGTTTATATTATCAAACACTCGAATTAAGACATTATCAAACACATTGATAATGTCTTAATTCAAGTGTTTGATAATGTCTTAACAAGACGAAACGCGTCACATATTAACATATACATAAATGAATGTAGAATTCAATCCAATAAACGTTGTTTAATTTTGGATATATTACCCAACAATTCAAACAGGAAAAACTCTACATCAGCTAGCTTTGTAATGTTGGATACAATGAACTACAAAGAGTATAGTAAAATTTTGGTAAAACTCCTAGATAAGTCTATAAATTCGAGTTGTACTGTAGATTAATTTAAAGAACAACTTACTACAGTTGCTTGTGTACAACCAAGGACTGCAAATATCAGAAAGAGTGAAAAATCCCAGTGGTTGGCCCAACCGACACATCCATTTATCCACGGACAGTGATGGTCCATTTTCTTTACACAGCGACCACCTAATTGTAAAGAAAACAAATGATTTTAAATATTATTTACATAATATATTAAATAAAGTAAACAATCACATTGTTAATCAATTAAAATGAATCACTTCATGCTTTAGAATGAGGACAAAAAAAATGTGTGGTACTTTGCGACTTTGTGCTTTAAAATAAATGTCTGTTGAAAACAAAAAATGCACTGCGATGTACGGTATGAGGTGTGATTGTTGCACAGGTGCTGTATCATAAAAAAATATATATTTATGTCAATATTATTTTAAGTTTTGAATAACAAAGAAGGAAATTTTAATTTTTACTTTTAAAATAACCTGGCGCTAAGGATATAAATGAACTAAATAGATTGCCGAGTGAAAATGATTACTTTTTTATTCTAACTTCACATGCACCAACTTAAATATAAGGAAAAAGTACCTATTAGAATAAATAACAAAATAAAAACAGAATTTAATATGCATGAGTACTTTTAAAAAATCTTACATTTTCTACAATGATGCGCTCTTGGGGCCTTATACCCTTCACAGACAGCACAATATTGCAGGAATTGACAGTCTTCCTCTTTTTCCTGTAAGAAAAATAACAACTCACCTTACAAAATATCAAAAAAATACAAAATGAATATCATATTGTATAGAAATATTATTACCGGTTTCCATTTAAGGGGAACAAATCCCGGTCCGGTAGTGAGGGCAGATAGGAAATAAAATATGGTACATCCGGCAAACAGGAGGAACATTCCAGCATTGAGTGTGGAGCCCACTGACGTCCATGGGGGCCACCACATACTGAGGCAGTGTAGGGTCATCCATGTTACTATCTTAATAATACCTTAAAAAAATATATAAAAAGTTATTAGTCATGAAGATGTCTGGTAACACATTGGATTTTCTTAGATTTTGACTAGTTGACAGGGTTTTTTTTTAATTTAATTTCAATATTGGTAACAAAAATGTACTAAAAAATATAGAATTCTGTCAATGGGGGGCCATTATCAATCTGTCCGTTATAAAGGTTGATTGAAAAGAAAGAGAGAACAGACCTTCGCACAACTTCAAGGATCCAAAATTGTAAAAAGCCCTTTCAGGCTCATTATTGCAGTTTTGCATATTGGTGATGTATGATTTTCTGTTTCAATACTATTTTGCAAACTAGTATCATAAAACGAAGTCAATTACGAGGCCCTAGTGCAAATGCAATATAGAGTAAAGGTAAGCAATGTTGTTTTCTTTATATTTTTCCAAATTTTTAAAGCTTTTGTTACAAAACATTTATATTTTCTTTTCGATAGTTACATTGATAAGTAATTTATTAAAATATTGAAGAATAAACTTCACTTTGTCTTTGTCCTTATCATGTTAAACGTTCAAATTTATCTAAAAAAATATATAATTAGAAGGTTTATGTACTCAATAATCGATTTGTATAGTAATGTTAACTTTCATTAAAACATTTCCAAAATCCATGCATTTCATATTTGCAAAATGACAACTTATTGGAAAAGTAGTTATTATAGTTTATCATTTGCAATATTATCTAATTACTAACTCCTGCAAATATCAAGCAGCGACTGTATCATAATCAGATGATTAATTGACGACATATTTTGGCATAAAGCTGACGATTCATTAGTATGATTTTCAACCAATCAAAAATGCCATCTAGGCCATAAAATACACTTAGACAAGTAAATCAGTCTTAACCTTTACATTCGGAGGAACAATTATTTTTTTTCAATAACATACATTTAACACTGTGGGGGGTGAAAATAAGATATCATTTTTTGGTTAATTTCATTCCTTCATGCAGTCAAAATTTACAACATGAGAGGTTACACAAAAATCTTAAGCAAAATGTTTATATGGAAAGCTAACAACAAAACAAAGGATTGATGAACAGAAAAATGAGGTTAGGAAAAAACTAAAATAGCATAATTAAAAGCATGTCGAATAAAGTATCATTTATTTGCATATGTTAGCATTAACTTGTTAGCTTTTGACCAATGTTAGATGATTTTATATATCAATTAAACTTTGAAAAAATATTTTTATAGTTACTTAGGTCTGCCGGAAAACTGGATAAACTATGGAAATGTGAGACATATTATCAATATATTGCTTTTTAAATTATAAAACAACTTTTAAATTATAGAAAAGTTCTACAAAAAATACAACATAACATTTTATAAAAAATAATCCATTCGGAAAAATTGCCAAAGGAACAAGGCCAACTAAATTTCAATAAACGGCAGAACACAACTTTTATGATAATTAAGGTTTGAATATAATCAATTGACGTATTTAACCTAAAAATATATTTTAATAAAAGTTTCAACGGTAACGTTTATGAAAACCTTACCCAGTGCTATTAAAGGCCCCCAGTGACAAATTCTAGCAAGCGGACCGAAACACATTTTAAAAAGTGATTATAAATATTCTAATCATCATTTAATTAAGACATCGGCAACCGAAAATCCAAATTATCCAGAATCAACTGCTCGACGAGTTTCTTATTATGTTATCTTGTCACTATATAGAGATGAGCTATAACCTGTGATTGTCACTGTAAACTAGTGACTCGTAAATAACGGGTATTTTCGAAAATCACAGGTTATAAAAGACATTAAACTGACCGCATCGCAGAAATTTTCTTGTCAAATTTAGACGAAATCCGCTTAGTGCGCATAGAAAACTAGTGATTTATATCAATATAGACCAAGTCAACATATGACATATTCTGAATTCAGAACTACTGGACAGCTAAAACCCTATTTTAATATTTAAAAAAAATTAATTGCGAAGTCCGACCATTTAATAAACATGAATACATCTAATCCACTTCCTCAATCAAATTTTTGTAAAATTTGATAAGTCTTAATATAGAAGTTATTGGCAATAAACTCATTATCGTATGTTTTCATTACTGTTCTTCAGAATCAGTATTGTCAAATAACGGTTGTTTTCAAATAGCTCGTTATTTTACAATAGAGCCAGTTACCAGACGATCTGTGATTGGAATCATAAAGAGCTATGTATGTAGCACATCCCTATCTGTCACTTGTGACTTATTTTTGTTTTGCGCAGTTGGTAGCATTGAAAATTATGTCCTTCGCAGTGAAGTTAGTCGCAATTCTAAAGGATCCATTACACTAATTTCAAATTGGTAAAACTAGTACTTATTTAAATCTGTTACTAACTGCCTGTGCATCTCTATAATATAAAGTGCGTTACATCACCATATTGCGAATGTGAACAAGAGAAAAGGGATGCAAACCATACGTTCTTTCAGTGTCCGCTCACAATAGAGATGGAGAACTTTCTAAATAGCTTAACACAGGCGGGAATCCAACTCCCCACCCAAGTGTCTACCCTTCTTTCTGAACCTAATCCTAGAATTGTGGTCATCATTTCTAAAATAATAATGCTTAACGCATTTAAACTATGAAATTTTGTATTAATTGTTATTATTATTTTCTATTATTTTTTTCTTTGTAAATAAAAATAATACTTGACACTGGCAGAAACATCCTTTAACTGGGTGAAAAAAAAAACAAAATAATGCATTGAAACCATAACTCCCAATTTATAAAATAAAATAAAATAAATATTTCAAAATGCATCTTACCTTATTTTTTAATATTCTATTCGCTGTACCTTTTATTGTTTTATATTTTACATTGTGCCTGTGTTTTCTTATTTTTTACTTTCTTATCTGTTTTTCCGCCTTTTCAACCTTAATCTCATGTCCCAAAATGAGTGATGGAAATTACTCATCGGTAATATTATACAAACATATATATGATTTATGTATGTAATATGTTAAAATAAATAAATAAAATGGTTGTTAAATGTATCTATGGGGCGTTTGTCCACTACACGGGATTTCACCGTCCGGCAGTCCGGTGTTGAAAAATGAAAACGACTACGACAGTTTAGCGTGATCGAATTTACGTGCAACGTGTTCACGCACCGATCAAGAGCTCCGATCAGAAGAAAGATGGACAAAAGGACAAGCCAATCCACGCCAATCGTCGTTTTAAAATGCTAATTAACGTGCCGGACGGTAAAATTACACGGAATTAAACGGAATTCCGGGTAGTGGGCAAGTGCCCATAGGGTACCACGTAAGAACCGGTAAAACAGGTTCACAAAATATAATTTATGTTTAATAAAATCCTAAATCGTGATTTTGTTTCATTTAATTTTGAAAACGTTGGGATTGGATATGACAATATGGTCAATGACAGTTTACGTCAAACATAGTATTATTTATGTTTTTCTTACTATCTTCTTGAGGACTAGTATTCGTTAAATAGCAATTTGATTGTATTTTACCCCAGGTAACATTTGATGTTATTGTTTTTTTAACACCGTTTTTGTATTGAAAAATAAGTTTTTCTTCGAAATAAATATCGCTCACTCCTTTCAACAACGTCATATATAAAAAAATCTTCAATCTTCAGTTGTGCGTGTTTTCGGAATGCCCAGAAAATGTGCTATATCCCAGCAAAGCGGCAATATTTACCCGCTACAGGGCAGAAAGTGTTGTTTTCGAAGAAAAGGTATTGTTTAATTATTTTTTTAAAATATACTGAATATTTTTCAAATGGAGAAATACCCTCAGGTTTAATCTAAAAAAAACTGTTGCACAGTAAAAAGTTCAATAAGTGGCTTGATATTTATTTTTTATACATTTTATTATATTCTTAAACATTAAAAACGATCTCCTGAAAAATCAAGTTTTTTGATATATGACGTTGTTGAAGGGAGTGAGTGATATGTGGTTTTGAAAAGTAAAGAGTTATTGAAAGTGTTAGATTTAAGCAATGAAAACATTGTATACCGCCATCTGTAGGCGTCGGATGTAAGCAAGCAGAGGTGCGCAAGAGAGCGGCGCAGAGCGAATAAGAGGATCTACGACAGCGGTCGGTCGATTAGAAAAACACGTATATTGTTATTAAATAAACTCAATTAAAAGTTAATCTTTGTTCTCTTTGCATCCTTCCCTATTCCCGTCAACAGAAAGGTAAGGGGCTAAAAAAGATAGAGACATATTTTTCAATAGATATTGTAAAAAAGAAAATAATATCCCATATTTATTATTTTAAAAAATGGGCATGACCTGATGTATGCATTACCAGAAGCTAACTCAATTTTATTCTTGCGAGTATGTCCTTATAAAACAGTATACAAAAACAATTAGTAGAAAACTAGGTAGATTTCTGGAAATGTGAGTTGGCATCTAAATTTAAAACATGCTCTATTGAAGTTGTCTAGACAACTTTTTGTTTTGTTTTTATAATTCATCAATGCATATATTTTTTACTGGATTTGCATATTTAAACCGTTGATTAAATTTATTTAAAGTATTATATACAAATGTAAGACAATTTCATTAAATCTCGATAATCTCGGGATTCGGAATTAGTAATCTCGGGATTTTCGGGGATCCCGGGATTATTTTCCCTTATTGCTATCTAAAGCATTGTTCCAACGAAGCGACGTTATTTTTGTTTATGTTCCTCGATTGGTTTTCGTTGCTTGAAATTTAGGCCAGATAAGTGCTTGTCCTAATTAACCGTTGGCTCAATTAAGCGGAAACGACCGTATTTATTTAGAGCAACACCCGGGAAACGAACCTGAAATCATACGGTAAACCAACGTGCTAATTACTATACTATGGATTACACAATGGTGCAAAGGGCATTACATCAAATAAATGTAAATTTGATCGCTTATTATACATATATAAAGTGATCAGTCCTGCGCTTCACGTACCAGTCTAGGGTAATATCGTCAAAGTATTCAGCGATTGCTTTGAACTTTTGCACAACGTTGCATTCAAATACGCTCCTGAGCATATATTCACGTGTAACAGGTATTTTTACTAGGGATAGTTAAAATTATGTTTTTTTAAATATCTTTTTACCAGCAATGGCAGCACCATCCTTTGAATGTAATAGTAACGCACGCAATATTAAATATTACTTATGGCGGACAGCGTGCTCCTTGACAGTTGTTGTCATTAATGATTTTCAATATTTTCAATTGTATTGTTATTTCATCGATTTTTTCCAATATTTTCATTGCTTCAAAAACATTTCAAAATTATACATATCAGAAGAGTTTGCTTTCTATTTTCTTTATTTTATTTTTAATAAAACTGAGCCACGCTGAGGTACAGCTAAACAAACAAATATAGTGAAAAATATTTTAATTTATTTTGACCCCAACGGCAATCGAACCCGCGACTTTCAGCATGGTAGTCAAATATACTTCCATTATGTTATGGAGTCGGACGAAACTTTGGATAAATAAAGATATCCAATTCTGTTCAAAATTTGTAAAAAAATCATTAATTTAATTAATTTTTATTTTGTGATTAATTTTAGTCAACGTTTAGCTCCTTTTGAGAAAAGATGTCAGATACAGAATTTACAAAAGTTGTAATAAGCTTTCGTTTTTGATAATTAATTTACCAAATTAAAATTTAACTAACAATTTTAAAACATCTAATGTTTTCGAGAAAAATACAAACGGTATAGTTTTAATCACCATCAAAATAATTAATAAATCCACAATATAAAGTCATTTAAGAAATCGGAATAATAATATAACATCTAATCGATAATGGTGATTACATGCGACATGTCGCTCACTCCTTTCAACAGCGTCATATATTCAAAATCGTCAATTTTCAGTTGTGCATGTTTTCGGAATGCCCAGAAAATGTACTATATCCCAGCAAAAGCGGCATATTTTTAATTTAATATTTACCCGCTACAGGGCAGAAAGTGTTGTTTTTGCATTTTGAAGAAAAGGTATTGTTTCATATTTTTTTTAATAAACTGTATTTTTTAAATGGAAAAAAACATTCAGGTTTTACCTAAAAAGATCTGTTGCATTGTAAAAAGTTCAATAAGTAGCTTGATATTTATTTTTAATACATTTTATTATATTCTTAAACTTTAAAAACGATCTCCTGAAAAATCAAGTTTTTTGATATTTGACGTTATTGAAAGAAGTGAGCGATATCTGTAAATACTCGTTCACACTAACTCAAACGATTTACATGACGTAAAATTAAAAGAAAAAATGTTTTCAGTAGAAAAAAATACTAATGAAGTGAATTCAATAATTTTAGAAAATATAAGCTGTTATAAAATATATAGTTATGAAATTGTAATTTTTACTATAAATGCTCCTCAACGACATATTGCCTTTAATGCAAATTGATAAAAACTTAGTTATTATCAATTTTGCATTATATGGTATATATTAATATATTTTAATTTGATAAAAAAATATTAGTAATAAATTTTGTTTATGGGTATAAATAATTCATACCTAAATTGATAAATTTCATTGTTTTTAACAATATTATTTGAATAATTCATTGAATAATTTTGCAACATTTAGAATCTTTTGATTTTGGGATAATTTTCATGAAAAGTTTTTTCAGGACAGCGTTTTCCTGAAAGTCGTTGCAGACGCGTTTGTTTATGAGTCGGGTGGGTTTTGTTGAGTTACGAGCCAGCGGGGTAAGTTTTTCGTAATGAGTAGGCCGAAGAAAGTGAAAGCGGGCGGCGGTCGGTCGGGTGTCGGGTGTCGGGTGTCGGGCGTGCAGGGCGGAGGGCGCAGCGGGCGGCCGCCGCTGGCGCCACCTAGCGCGAGCGCCGAGCGCCGAGCGCCGAGCGCAGGCCGAGAGCCAATGCGCGCCGCGATCGCAGACCCGCTGCACGTCCGTAGCGACCGACATGTCCCGCGGCCGGTGCGCGCTCTCTACCTCCCGCAGACTCCTCGCCCCGCAGCGGCCCGAGCTCCCTTAGCGTCCTCGCGCTCAGACTGTACTCCGGTCGCGTTCTTCCTGGCGTCAGTGCGTGATATGGTCGACTTCTCAGTCCCGACCTCCGGGCGATCGTCCTCACCAGCCCTAGGCCGGCCGTGCTCGTCCGAATGACGAGTCGGGCTTCATCGATTTGGCGCGAAAAAAGTCGGGCGGGAGGCTTCGCTAACCGGGAAGGGCGGGGGCGGCGCGCGCAGCCGCCTATCGATCTCGGCAGAGCGGTTAGTTAGAGCAGTTCGGGCGGCAGAGCGAGCGAGGCCGGTCGGGCTTCACGAGGGTAGGCGGGCCACGGGCCTGATGGGGCCAGCGCTCGGGTGACGAGTGAAGTGGCGCGTCCATGGCGTCATGCGAGGAAGCGGCCACCGAGCCGACCCCCATCGACGACTGCCTCAAGGTCCGAAAATGGTGGTGTTTCCTTCTCTCGTCCATCGTCACGTTCCTGGCGGGGCTGCTCGTGGTGGTGGTATGGCGCGTCGCCGCCTTCATCTGCTGCCGCAAGGAGCCGGAGTTCTCGCCCAACGACCCCAAGCAGAAGGAGCAGAAGGCCGCGCGCCAGGGCAAGCAGGAGTTCGAGGGCACCTTCATGACGGAGGCCAAGGACTGGGCGGGCGAGCTCATCTCCGGGCAGACCACCACGGGCCGGATCCTGGTAACTCTCCCCTCTACTACACTTCCTCTATACCACACTCACTCCTTGCCGCCTGACCTGCATGTTATCCCTCCATTCCAGTCACCCTCGCACCACATCCATGACTCGATGTTTATTCTCTTTGTCGAATTATAAATATTTACGATTTCAGGCATGCCTACATAATAATATTTTGATCTACGCATTTTACTTGTCAACCCAACTGTCAAATTCAATTAACTCGAAATAAGATCTATCCCTTTTTTGAAATACGCTAATATTTCAAAATTAAATTTCTATTTTGCGTTGTTTATGACTTTAAACATAATATAATGTGAATGACATTTCTTATAATATTGGAAGTATTTATTTTGAAAAATAGTCGTTGTAGTAATATATCCGCTTAATGTCACTCGATCAATCACCCACGACTGCGACGTTTCTGAAATATAATCGCAGAGAGAAATTTTCAGCTAGCATTCCAGTAATTGGTTTTTCAGGCGTGTCCTCTGTAGCGTAGCAACCTCCATCTTTGGACCAAATTCGGAAGCTAGTACGAACCTTTTTGTTTGTACCAAAACAGAAGACTCGGTACCTATAACAATGTTCCGAATCTCTTTGTCTCGGGATCTTCTCGCCTATAAGTGATAAATAAGGACGTCTTGAAGCAACGTTCGCTATCTTACAAACAATGTCCTTGGAAAAACTCAATAACGTTTCGTTATTTAATGAATAGAAGCTAATTCTTACACTTTTTCAACAACGGAGACACCTTCAGTGAATCTTAATTTTTCTTATTTACATAAAAATGGACATCTAACCGAGACAAATATATGCTACAAAACATTACTAATTTAGGTAATTAGGTACCCACACCGCTATTTTTTGGTGCTCTTTCTAACAAAACACGTATTCGTACATAAACAAAATTATCATAGCCTTACTTGTATTTGTAGAAAAATCACTAAATCTTATTTTGGTAAAACAAGCGTTTCTAATTGAAACTAAACGTTTTGAATACATTATGTACATGTATAGATAATAGATTGTTTTTGTTGAATATTAGTAAGTAATTTATATCCTTATCCTTTTAAATGTTTATTTGTTATATGCTTTGAGTAACTTTGAAATTCATTGGTAAGTAAAAAAGTTTTCTTAGTTTTCTTCGGTAATTAAGGTGAAGCAAAGACAGGATGTTGCGAGGTTTTAACAAATTTAAATAACAACATTTTGAGTGTGTCCAAATACTTGTTCACAAAATCTGGATTATCTTCAATTACATGAGTTATTTTCATATTATTTGACATATCATCAAAGACGAAGAAGAATATGGAAGTCTGGGCATTTACGGGGCTGACGACCGTCATAGGCTGGTTTAAGTGATCACTTTACACACGTGTAACATTCACCAATTCTACCCATTATTGACAACCACACTAATCAAATTCTTGGAAGTTCTGTATATATGAACCAATTTAGAAACCTTGTTCTTGAATCACTAGAAATCTAGTGAAGTTCTAGTGATTCAAGAACAAGGTTTCTAAATTGGTTCATATATACAGAACTTCCAAGAATTTGAGTAGTGTGGTTGTCAATAATGGGTAGAATTGGTGAATGTTACACGTGTGTAAAGTGATCACTTAAACCAGCCTATGACGGTCGTCAGCCCCGTAAATGCCCAAACTTCCATATTCTTCTTCATCTTTGATGAGATGTCAAAAATAATATGAAATTTAAATAAAATGTACTTTGACCCTTAGCATTCCTTAATAATAAAAAATATAACTATTTTGTAAATCAAATGATCAATTGGTTTACAAAATGAATTTTAAAAAGGATCTCGTAGATCAGTAACATTGCAGAGTATGTTATTATTTTTTTACTAATTTTGCCATGTAAAGCCGAGCCAGACAATGGAGTTTGCGTAATAAATACAATGTCGAGACAAAATCGACAAAGGAGTTCTAGGGGTTAATGTAAATAATATACTTTAACCCTTACCACTCCCATGTCGAGTGAGGTTCGACATCGTATTTCATACGCCAACTCCGATGTTGAATATAGCTAGAAATTTTTAGATTATTTTTATTTTTTTTAAATATACATAAAACGTTTGGAAACAATATAATAAGGCTACTTTGAAATAAACTTTTTTTTTAATCAACAAAGTAATAGGTGCAAGGTAAAAAAATATATAACGAAGGAATTAAGTAAGGATAAGGTTTTATTTATTTGTGATAAGCTTTCTTTCACTCGTTACGAGTGATTTTGAATGGTAAATGTTAAGAATTTTTTAATTTGTATTTTAAAAAACATGGTAGGTACCTATTGTTATACTCTGTGCTTGGCACATCATAATTTTGAAAAATCAGAGATACCTTTTCGTTTTTTTAGCTCAAAAAACGAAAAAGCATTTTCGTTTTTTGTATCAATAAAAAAGCTTTTTTTAACTCATCATTATTCCAAGACATTGTGTAATTAATCATTGCACTTAAGTATACGATTTTATTAAAATAAATTCCCAAATATTTGAGATTACAGAAAATATAAATTTTCTCTTATGCAAAGCTATGGCGGTTCTTCAAAGGAAATCAGATCATACGCCCCTGTTTGCCCATTTTAGTGTTTAATTGACCGCAGCAACTTTGGGTTCAACAATTATTACCTCAGTAATATTTCTGCACACCAATCAAGTATATGAAAACTACACTATATGTAAATATGTAAAATATTGTGAGAGTTTGTCCAAATCTTTGTTCTCAAATCTGGGTTTGTCCATTAAGAAGTTGTTTATATTGACATGTCAGCATAGATGAAGTAGAATATGAAAGTTTTGGATATTTAAGTGCTTACGAATACAGTGCTTAAGCCAGCCTATATATATATATTTATATATATATATATATATATATATATATATATATATATATATATATATATATATATATATATATATATATATAAATATATATATATATATATATATAAATATATATATATATATATATATATATATATATATATATATATATATATATATATATATATATATATATATATATATATATATATATATGTATTTGTGTATATATATATATATATATATATATATATATATAAAAATATATATATAAATATATATATATATAAATACATATATATATATATATATTTATATATATATATATATATATATATATATATATATATATATATATAAATACATATACCGTGTATTAATTAGTTCTTAATGTACACAAAAGCAATGTGCTTATATTTGTATTCGCATCCATGACATAAAAAACCTAGTTTTGCTTAATTTTCCCAAAAATCATTCTTAAATAAATTATTACAAGCTACTGAATTGTCGGTTCATATTCGTTTGGGGATGATTTCAGCCCTCGCTTTATGAATTTTCATTACGTGATAACGTATAAACTCGTAGCGCGTGATTACTACGTATATGAATGCGGTAATTATTAATTCCGGCAGTTGCATATTGCATTCGTAGGTGCATCGGAATCATTATTCTAGAATGCATATCGCTTGACACGGTGCTATAATTCCGTCCAATGAATTTTGATTAACCGTCATGCAACTCAATGCAATGGGGTTAGTTGGAGACCTCGTTATAGAAATTCTCCTATTGGAAATATTGTTCTATTTTCATAGACACGTCCTTTTGCCACACGTCTTTATCAAGTGACTTGGTTTATAAATTATAAAATCTATTGATTCGCCAATTATATTGTGAAATAGTACGATTTCATTAAATATGTTGGATATGAATTATACGAGCAGGTTATCATTTATAAACATACATATATTGATATGAAGGGATGTTTTCCGAAGTTAGTTGTGGATATAATAAATTCACGTTATTCTATGAGAAATTGATTAGTTCTTATTAAGGGTAGCTAGTTATCACCCCTACTAAAAAGAATATTAACAACATAATGGAAAAATATTTTCAGTATTGTGAAATGGACATAATTGTACCATTTTGTAAAAACATCCATTAGTTTCATAGGGAATTTCATAATATTTAGAATTCACTAATTCAGTTGACATTACTCTTACAGTGCCTATTTTTTTATCTACCGTGCACTTTTAATATGACACATATTAATGTTAAACGAATTGAAGTGTAATTATTAAAGAAAAAAATAACATTAAAATTTAATCAATAGTCTGTACAGTCAATATTCTTAAATGTGGCTGTAAATCCGTTTTAATTCTTGTAGATGTGATATTTTAAAGAAAACTTTTGTTTAATTTCTCATATTGGTTGTAGATTTCATTCATTATTGGGCGAAACTTCTTTAATATAAAATAATTTAGATTATTACATTTTTGACTAGATATGTTTTTCAAAAATAACTTTAAAATTTCACTAATTCAAATATTTATGCTCAAATAAAAGAGATATTAACCCTAAAACAGTTTCTAAAAACAAAAATCCTTTATTTTGTAGTAACTATTTTTAGAAACATTAATAATTTTGTTTTTAATTATACGTATACAAATAGTTAATAAATAAATATCACCATATTAATTATAGCCTCTCCATAGGTATAAATGAATTAACTGCTTTAATAAAACCTTTACTTAATAATTAAACAATGCCTTGATATCAATTAATTTGTTAATTAATTTTATAGATTGACAGATAAATCAAGACCATTACTACCCTTTCTGGGTAAGAAATATTACAGAAATTTGCGGTCGCTTTAATTGGTCGCGAGTGTTGTAATCCACCGAGACCCATTTCAATTTACTTGTGCTATTAATTAATTACATTCAATAAACTTAAATTAGATTATCTACATCAGGGGTCGGCAGACCGCGGCTCAGGAGCCCCATGCGGCTTTTTCAATGGCATTGGCGACACTTCAACTTCTGCGGCCCTAGTTACTTGTCTTATAAAACTATACATATTATTTTTTGACATCTCATCAAAGATGAAGAAGAATATGGAAGTCTGGGCATTTACGGGGCTGACGACCGTCATAGGCTGGTTTAAGTGATCACTTTACACACGTGTAACATTCACCAATTCTACCCATTATTGACAACCACACTACTCAAATTCTTGGAAGTTCTATATATATGAACCAATTAAGAAACCTTTGAATCACTAGAACTTCACTAGAGACATCTATTGGTGAGATGTAAAGAAGCTTTTTACTAAGCAGAAACTCTTATATTAGTATGTGAGGTCCGAATCCTGGATTATAATCACACACATGAGAAACCCCAGAAAATACCATTTTCATTTTTATTATTAAGCTTATTATTTGACCAGATAATTTATGTACAATATTTTGTGAACACATTTGGACACACTCAAAATGTTGTAAAACTATACAAATTAACTGTTCCAACTAGCAATATTTACAAAACGCCAAGTGTTTTGTTGTATTGAATTATTTTTATTGTCTTATATTACGAGTACATAGTGAACTGAGCTCTTTATTTTTTTTAAAATTAAGTAGTATCTTACTATAATATCATAGCTTCAAATACCATAGCAATCTTGTATGATAAAATAACAACTCAATATATAGTTAATTCCATTTCATTAGGAAATATATGTAAGAAAAAATATAAAGTTGTTTTAATACTATATAAAATGAAGCTCCACCAACAAATGTCAACTTAAATGTAATAGTAATCCTGATTTCATCTAATTATTATTATAATTTAAATTTATAAAGGTACCAGTAAAAATGTTGCAGCTCCCTGCAAATCCTAAAATTCCGATTACTCAATATTTGCTTTTTTTATTCACCAGAAAGTTTACCTTAGAATATAAGTATTTAAAAATTGGCAATAAATCGTTCCATTAATATAATCGATGAATAATTTAACGGGGACCTTTTGTCAAATAAAAAACCACATATTTTCGCAGTATTTTTTTAATACGCGTTTATTAATAATTTTAGCATAAAAAATTAAAATCGATAACGTCATCTATAATTTTGAATAGAATTAAAATTATTCAAAACCGGTTAAAAATTTACTATGAGATAAACGTAATATAGCTTAAACTACTTATTTAGCACTCTTTTTTAGCACAAATTTTCTGTTCTTTAATTGCACTCAATTAAATACTATATTGGGATCTATTCAAATTGTTCCCATCAATTAAAAACAGAAACAAATTATTTGGAATGACGACAATTTAAATGACCGCAAATTGATAAAATATAAGTTTATGAGTGCATCCCGAGAAAACAAAGTAATTTATTGCAGTATTAATTCGAGCCAATTATTCAATGATGTCATGGTGGTTTTCCTAGTTGATAAATTGACTTAAATATTAATGTGCGTCTATTATATTATGTTTATATTTATTAACAGTCAAAACTCTCTATTTTCAATAAAATCATTTTAAAAACATTTATAAAAAAAATATTAAAATAATAATACGCAATAACCTTTGTCCGCCTCCGTAGTGTAATGGTCAGCACGCTCGGCTACCGTTCTGGAGGTCCCGGGTTCGATTCCCAAGGGCGGTAAAATAAATATTAGTGATTTTTCACTGTCATATTTATTTATTATTACCCTGGACTGGTACCTGAAGCGGAGGGCTGATCACCTTTCCTTCATGTGTAAACGATCAAGATAACACTGCGTTTATATGACGCAGTGCCCTATGCACCATTGGGTACGGATAAGGGTTTTATTATTATTAACCTACTATGTTATGCATTAGCCTTACGTCGCGTATACACATTTATTCGATGAATATCATTTTCCGCTCAATGTTTCAACGAAATGTTATTATATTAATGTTTTGATGGTTCCTCAACACACCCCCATGGACTTATTTAAATTAAATAAAAACAACTATCATTGCTTAAAAAAAACATTGATGTCCTGTTGCTTGCTTGTACAGTCATCAAATGAACGAATATTAAAATATAGCCTGAGACCAACAACAAATATAAAAAAATACTCATTTTACTACATTTGAACAAAAAAAGGTACTACTAAAGTCTGCGTATTATTTAACTTAGTACACCAAAAAGTTATTTAAAGATACTAGTATTTTAAGTTTAGGGACGATCCAAAAATAGTTCTTTCCAAAGTTTCCCGTTTAGTCGATCCAACTCAATACAATGTTATTTCACCCTTTGTTTTTGACTCACCCTTTGACTCACCAAGGTTATATTCGTAACATCGTCATTTATAACTTATCAACTATCATTAATATCATAATTAAAACTATCATAATTTTAAAAAAAAACACAAATAATATTAAAAAACTTAAAAAATATATAAAAATTGTATTACCATGTTAGTATTCGGCTCAACACAGGCCATGCCTAAAGAGCCGTAATACATATAGTAAATGTAAATATGAAATAAATATGTATCTATGTATTTATGAAATAAATAAAATAAAGAAATAAATAAAAAATTGTAAAAAAAAAATATTTTTCATCAAATGATGTGAATCAACGCACATACAATTTTAATATATAAAATGAATTTTATATTTTTTGTGTACATCACATAATGTTGCATTATATTGCTGGTAAATTATATAATGTAAGAGAGAATAGAAAGCCAAATCAATCTGTATTTACGAATACTCTTCGCCTCATTCACATTCATGCTCCACCTCATTCTTAAAAGTATTCATTATTAACTAGCTGTACCTAGCTCATCGCTACTGTGGCTCAATCTGGTCCAATAGGAAAGATATAAAATAAAAAATACACATTTCTGATATATATAATTTCACAATGCTTGTAAAGCAATTAAAAATATTATCAATCTATGAAAAAGCAATGTAACTGAGTTACAGCAACTGTCAAGGAGCAAGATGTTCGCCATTATTAATATTTAGTCTTGCGCATGTTGCTGTTACCTTCAACAGATGGTGCTGCCATTGCGGTAAAAGAAGCTGTTTTTCGAACAAAACATTTTTTTATCTGCAAACTATTAAAAAATTGATATAAAAACACTCTCGTATTTGAAAGCAACGTTGTGTCAACTTTTCAAAGCAGTTGGTGATTAAATTTAGGAGATAAAAGATTTTATATAAACAAACATTTATATTTTAATTTATATACATTGCACCGGGCATTGCAATCAGATCATCTGAGTGGTAGCCAAACATATACACCACTATAGTACACTACAGAATTTCATTTAATTTTGAAATAGTGAAAAATCAAATGCAAAATAATGAAAATAAGAAAAATGATCTTTTAGTATAGGAAATCTTGGATCAATACGTCCTAATTTGCGAAAAAAAAACTAGTTTAGTATTTTCCCAAAGGCGCCGGCGCCTATCAATATGCATATATGTTAGTGCACTCCTTTGCAATCAATGCAAATTTAAAACATACCTACTAGCAGTATGCGTGGCGTTACTCTTCTTTGAATTCAGATTACAATCAATTATAATATGGTGTCAATTAATTACTTATGAAAACATTGTATTTACATATTTTCGTACGTGATTTCTCTCTTCGGCAAGCCATGGAATACATAATATCGAAATTGAATAAGTCAATATTAACTATCTGTTATATTAACAAAGTTGGTTTACAAATTTGTGTTGTAATACATAATTAATCAATAATAAAAAATATTGTTTTGAATTGTACGTTATTTTCTACTTGTTCTGAATTGCGTACTTTTCCAAGAGGACAATATGAAAAAACTCTTACCACAAAGATTTTTTTTCGATTTTTAAAAACCTAATTTATGTTTTGAGTACCAAATTGAATATTTTGTCTCGTTAAAAATTGAAATTGAAAATAAAAAAAATATCCAAATGAAAATCAATAATATTTTTTAAAAAGTTACCGATACTTATATTACCTTAATTGCCATAGTAATAATATTCGATTTTTATACAAATATTTTTATTTTTATTTTATTTTTTATGATATCTTTCTTCACTCAACTTAACGTTATTAGCGTACTTAGTTAAAAGAGTTGTATTTTGAAAAATAAATATGGCTTAGTTTTGCAACCACCCTTCAGTCGAGCTTGAAAAAACTATTAAATCACTATTATTAAATCAATCACTAATTACCATATATCAGATATTGAATTAAAAAAAAAAAACTTTTTCTTAGTGATCTTTACATTAAAATAAACACATTTGCATAATTTGTTATTTTTATTATTTTCTTTAATATATTATAATCCTCCAATGCTAATCATTAAAAATAGGATGCTGTTAGTTTGCGTCAGTATTATCTGATGTAGGGCTTTTTTAAAAACAAAAAAGGTCCCGTAACTTAGGTACTTCGTGTCAAGCTAATACATATTATATTCAAATATCATTTAAATAAAATTTAAAGCAACTTTTCCTATCATTTTAACGAATTAAATAAATAAAGATTGTAATTACGTAAACGTAAACATTGTTTCGTCTTATTTACTTTGAAAATTAAAAAAAAACTATATCTGTGAAAAAAGGTGCCGGAATGCGTTACATAAAAAAAAGTCTTGTATATCAATAATGCCTACATGCAATATTGATGTTTTTTCTACATTCAGCAACTAATAAGCTAAATATAGAAATTAAGGTAAAATGTGATCACCTTCGTGTTTTGGTGGGTTTTTTTAGTACTTTAGTGGTCAACAACTGTACAATCTAACAACCGGATCGTCATATAAAATTTATATTGAAAAAAATTCTCAGCTTGCGTTTGCCGCAATGCGGAAACTATAAGAAATAAATTGTACATACTACCAAACTTTTCTCTCGTTTGCAAGGGAAATTTATATAAATTAAAGTATATTTGATTCCGAATATTTACTTAAAAGTTTCTTATTAATGTTCTTTTAAATAATAAGTATACATATACAACGACTATACATATGGGTAAGGCCTTCGTTAGTACGTTTTTTTAAAGTTCGTATTCATAAAATATATTTAGGACTAAAACTTGGTTTCGAAACCGGTTTTAAAGCAGTTTTTCAGCGAGTGCTCGACAAAAATGATCTTACATTAAAATATAACATTTCAGTGTCGATGAAAAGTCATAATTTCGTAAAATTTGTTTAAATAAAAACGCAAATATATACACTTTTATATGCAGATTTTTATTATTATTATTGATGACATACATATGTAGTTATACATTTATTTAACTTTTATAGAAAATGACCGTTTTTTGATTAATTAATTCATGTTTAACAAACATTTATTTTATTACTTATTATTATACTACTTTTATTTACTTTATTACATATTAATTTTTGTATTATTATTACATTTACATAATCAATTACATACTCATTCGTGTAGTCTACAATAATGCGTAACTTTTTTTCTTCGTCTTTTGACCCATATACGTACCTAATGGTGCAAAGGGCGCTACATCTCTTCAAAGCAGTGTTATAAGAAATTATAAATGTTGTGTTTATAATTATTATTTTTATTGTATTTTAACTAAAGTTCATATCATATGAACCTCAAAAGCTTGCACCTATACCATCAGGATTGGAATAAAGATTAATAAATGAATTAATATATGCGTAGCTTTGTGTTGCCCTTTAAAAATAAATGGTTGCTGGTATAATTTAATATAACTTGTATTAACATGTGTTTTAAAGAAATTTGTAAATTAACTTTTTGAGGTGAAATATCATTTTTAAGTATCCTTCGTATTCAATGAGTAATGCATTATATAAAAAATACTAACGCAAAAAAATCGAATTCGTTAACACGTTAAAACACGTGAAAATACTTAGAAAATAGTATGATCTCAAAATAATGATCTCGGAACAAAGCTTGCTAATATAATTTTCTACATTTTATTATTACTAATCACAAAGCCTCCTTCCTTTACAAATTAGCCCTCGGTATAATTTCTCAAAAGAGCTAATTATAGGCAGTGGATATACCTGACCTTTCGTGTTTCAATTCGTGGTTTTCTAATTCATAAACCCAAGCAGGACCATCGTAATCAACGCCAAATGTCAAATGGCAATGTTTTCATAAATTAAGATAGACAAATATAGATATTCTGTAGCCAATAGTTCAAAATATATGGTAGTGTAGGTTCAAAATACCCTTTTGTCGTATTATTGATCCGTTTTATTTCTTTTGTCTTTTAGTGTAACAAGAAAGTATAGTACCAAATATAATCATGTTTTTAAACTACCTCTAGATTTTCTGTAAAAGATGTACACTATGAAAACTTTATTGAGGACACATCATTATAAATACGTGTATCTTGAAAAATAAATAATAAATAATTTAATTTTGACTTTATCGAGTGCTTGTAGACTTCGTACGTAAAACTTTTTTATGCATATATTATATTACGTTCGCATATAGTACATAGAAAGCTACAACTGAATTCCCAGATCTGATACAGAAGCATCTAGACTTCCTAGCAGACCTCTCTTGCAAAGCAAATTTTAATTTTTTAACCAAGTTTCGAACAGACATCAATAGTCAGACAAAGGAAAGGCTATTGAGATTGTATGGGCACATAGGACGCAAAGAAGCTGATCATATTGTGAACCAGGCAATCACCATAGATCTTCCTCGAAAGACATCTAGAGGAAGACCAAAGAATTCATGAATGCTGCTGAAAGAAAACATGATTCGTAGGCATGGCCTAGGTGACGTTGCTAACGACAGAAAGGCTTGCAAATTGAGTTCGAAGAAAGCTGATCCAAACAGTCTATTAAGACGACAAGTTGAGATTGGGCCAGGAAGAAGATGTTGTGAAAATTATTAGAAAGTATGAAACACAATTTTATCCCTATTTTGCTGTGAATTTACATTTAATAGCTTTTAATGTCCCTGTCACTGCCAATCTAAGCAATTAAATATTTTAATTAAGGAATAGCATTAGTATGATCAATTTATTAAATACTTTTTGTTTTTGTTTTTTAAGGAATAACCCGAAAAGCCTCTTTTTTCAGAAACTTCTCTGTAGGTAGAATAGTAAGGATAGAAGGGAAGGTACATGTGAAAAATACATTAAAAACACCCAGACCGATAGAAAAGAAATCTTTCTTGAATTCATTTTGAAATTGGCAGGAATCGAATCTGTGACGCCAGGTTTGCATTCGAGCGTCTACCCAACTACACCACGGCGCCTGTCTTATATGTGTATATGTCTGTATATACATGTACTACTCGGATCTGATCGCTCGAGCGCCGTACGCCGTCGGCATCGCGACGCTTTTCCCGCGTGACAATCTATTTGCGTCTTTGCTCGCCTATTATGCGCTCATCCTTACCCCGCTACTAAGTAAATATCTTCTTCTTCCCGATTCTAAATGCGTTCACAACTTTATTCCTGGACTTTTCATCAACTTAAGTGATTTATCGGGATCAAAGTGCAACCGATTTGGCGTTATCCTTCAACTGTCATCATTGCAGATAACCGATGCACTAGAAAAAGCGTCTTCCGGACTTGATACATTCATCGTTATGACGTTATAACAACGTTGAGATGTCAATATAAAGATTTATGATTTTTTACCATAATATATTGTATTTAATATTTTCCTAGACTGGTACCTGAACTGCAAAATTGATCACCTTGGCTTCGTGTGAGTAACGATCAAGATAACACTATGAAAAAACTTCAATGAATTCGACTATCATTAGCAGTTATTCGAGTTATAAACATCAATGATTATATTTAAACCAAATTAAAATCATAAATAAGTGTGAAGTGATTCAAAGTAGATGACTACATCTTTAATTAGTCTTAAAATCTGGTGGTATTAAAATTCTACATAATTGGAGAGCATGTATGACTAGACGTATGGATGTGAAGGAAACGAGTGTACGTCAGGACTGAAGAGTGTGGTGTCCCATCCTCTCTGTCTACCGCATTATGATACGACGTGATGGTAGTAGTAATAAGTCAGATTATAAAGTTTTTCTCTTTAGTTTTGATTGTATAATATTGACTTGGGATATTTTAAGTATCGATTGACCAGCAAAAACCTATTTTAATCTTCTTTTGGTCTCTATCCGCAGCTAAGTGGTGCATAGGGCACTGCACCTATCCGACACAGTGTTACCATAACTCGATCATGATTATGTGAATGTAGAGTGATCTATCTTTGCAGATTTAAGAATGGATTTTGTTAAACTAGATGCAGATGATGTAATTGAAGTAGCTTAGGGTGAAAGACAGAAAAAGTGTAAGGAAAAGAAGTGTAGAAGGAATATTACGTAATATAGGAAATGGAAGAAAGAATGTCTGGGCACAATGTCTGGGCGCTTAGGGTTGCATACTCAACCTTCATAAAATAATTTGGTAGATTATTCTTTATTCGTTACTTTTTATAGCTTTCAGAAATTCCTTAACATTTTTTATTTCAATTATGGGCGTAATTCTTGCTCTATCGATATCCATTATGTTTTTATTTTATTTAGGACTACCAGTTAGCCTTGGCGAAGGTGAATGTTCCTTTGTAATTTTCGAAAACACAAATTATAGGTTACACAAAATATACCTGCTATAAAAATCATTATTTTTTTAATCAGGTAATGTACTTATGTAACGATTTTGGCAAAAAATATGCTTAATAAATTCCTACATTTGATCGATCGATCAAAACTCGATTCACAATGAAGAAATCCTCATCATGTAAAAACATTTCTTGAAGATAATTGTTTGATTTGCGCCCACATTTAAAATACACTTCATATCTAAAGAACATCGTTCAGTCACAGAATGCACCAACAAGAATAGGCATTGCTTATTAATTATTTATATTAAAAAAACCTTAAATCTGGTTATGTTAAAAGTCTATGTAGGTAACCAAAGAGTATGTATGAATAGATGTTTGGATGACGGGTGTGGCATACTATCCACTTTGCCAACTCGAATAAGAGTTTGATTTAAATGAAAGATAATAATAAATTTTTAAGTTTTTAGGAAGTTATTGCCTATTCAATGTTTATTTTGTTTATTTATATTAAAAGCATTTTTAACATTTTGGTATGGTATCTAATAAAACACAGTGGTATTATCCAAAGTGAACGATGAATGATAAGGAGAGTGAAATATAAAATATTTTATTTTCATTTAAATATATACTTATTGAATAAATATAGTACGTAACAAATATATTAAAAATAATGGATTGTTATGTCTTCCTCACTGAAAAATTTCGTACCTACGAATAATTTAACACAATAACTTGTTTTTATATTTCTTAAACAGTGTTTAATATATATATATATATATATATATATATATATATATATATATATATATATATATATATATATATATATATATATATATATATATATATATATATATATATATATATATATATATATATATATATATATATATATATATATATATATATATATATATATATATATATATATATATATATATATATATATATATATATATATATATATATATATATATATATATATATATATATATATATATATATATATATATATATATATATATATATATATATATATATATATATATATGTATATATGTATATATATATATATATATATATATATATATATATATATATATATATATATATATATATATATATATTTTAATGGTAGGAATATATAATTTCCTATAGTAAGAAGAACATTGATTGAGTTATTATTTCGTAATGTACAATGTCTTACAATAATATATTGAAGGTTATTTCATAGATATTGATCACTGGGTAACCATGCGTTTAATGTTTAATATTTTTCAGGCCGTTGTAATTTTTTAAGTAACTTTTTAAAATATAAATTTTTCGATATCCCCAATACTAAAACAAATATTTTTATGAATTATTTGAACGAATGTTTTTGAGTACTTAATGTATTCTCCGCTGTTTTAAGTCCCCCTTTCGTAGTGTAGTGGTTAGCACATTAGGCTACCGTGCTGGAGGTCTCGGGTTCGATTTTGGATTCTGGACAGGTAACTGAAACGGAGAGCTTTTAAATACTTTTCCTTTTGTGCATTTAATAATCAAGTTTATATACGATGCAGTGACCTACGCACCATTGGGTGCGACAAAGGTTACAAGAAAAAGAGGAGGAAGAAGAAGCAGAACATTTTCTCTTTTTGGTATTGGCTATTTTGTGATTATTGAGTTACCGAAATGTTTAATTTGAAAATTTTTTTAACGGGGGTATTATTTTTTTCATCTTTGAGGAAAACATGATACTAAAATTCTCACCAATAGATGTCTCTAGTGAAGTTCTAGTTCAAGAACAATGTTTCTAAATTGGTTCATATAAATAGAAGTTCAAAGAATTTGAGTAGTGTGGTTCTCAATAATGGGTAGAAATAGTGAATGTTGCACGTGTGAAAAGTGATCACTTAAACCAGCCAATGACGGTCGTCAGCCCCGTAAATGCCCAGACTTCCATATTCTTCTTCATCTTTGATGAGACGTCAAAAAATAATATATAATAAGTACCTATATTTCTTTTTTTATCGATACAACCTTCGTTTTTAATATTATTATATAATACAGTTATACAATGTTATAATAATAACGTTTTTTCGATAATTCATTTCAATGTTAAACGTTCAAGTAAGGTCGTTGTGATCGAAAAAGGGTGTGCACTACTACACTTTGTTTTGCTGTAGGTAATTACAATGCGTAAATAATGCCTTGAGGTACCTTTATCTGTTATTTAATACTCAGTCACCTACACACATGTGTCGTTGTTGTCAAACCACTAACCGCTTTAATGGCACTCGATAAACTGTTTACTAGTGCTCCATTCAGTTTGCCAATCAAATGAAGAGAACACTTAACGTATAGCTTTTATGTGATTCAATTCAATTATTTTTCAATTTTAATTTCAATTTATTTATTTTCAATTAACATATACATAACAAACTAAAAAAATTAAAGCGTATACATTAAATACATACAAAAATCTAAAATATGCAAGAACTATTGCTAAAGGTCCAAAAGGTGCTGAATCCTGCTTCGGAAAACTCCTTCAGACACATGTAACAGATCAATGTCCAATGAGATATTGTTCAACATAGCGGTAGCTCTTCCTACAGGCATAATCATCGGCAGGTTGGTCCTGTGTATAGGAATGTGATACATACAATCTTTGCCGACGCGACGCTGTCTTAGGTAACTATCAGGAACATACAGACCAATGTTCCGGATAATTTCAGGATTATCGATCATACCGCGCAACAATCGATAAATATGCGCAATCAAATACATATTCCTTCGTGATATACTGCTTTCGTGTGATTAAATTAAAATTAAAATTTATTATTTTTTTGCGAATAAATATTCATATATTGCAACACGCGCGTATTCTAATATTGTACATACAACGCTCTCAATTTTTTTTTTATTATTTGGCAGACACCCAGTAAAAGGAAGTTTATGCCAGTATCTAGTTTTATTTTGTTTAATAATAAAATGAAAATAATAAATATTTTATGATAAGAATTAATAAAAAAATCAGAGCGTTTATCATTTAAGAGATTATGACTGTAATTCTAGAATTAGGATCAGAAAAAAAGTCAAAATTTCAAATATAGGATAAATTTAGGAAATTTTAATGAATGAAGTCTTACATTTTTTATTATCATTTGGATGTGTGAACAAAATGTTCAAATCATTAATCAAATTGGTCTCTTTTTATAGTTCCCATTACTTCAGACTATTTCATAATTCTCATCAGAAGTCATGAGAACTATGAAATAAAGGATGTATAGTCAAAACGAGAAAATATAATATTGCATCACAGGTTCCTTAATAACAACGTATTAACAAATCAACATTAAGTATGTACACATTTAACAAAGTACCTACCGTTGTACTTTCATCAATTTGACGACTTATAACGCAGTCACGTCACTAATTATGTCAAATTTTGTATTGAATTTTGCGAACAGAATTTAAGTATTCTTTATGATCCATTGTGATCATATTTTATTGTTCTCTCATTGATCATAGAACTAATCACATCGTTATCCTAAGAAGGTACGACAAGCAACTATTGAACTTGTTTGGCGGTATTTAAGCAAGTTTAAATTTATTAATGATATTAGTATAATTTGTTTCTTTATTTAGGCAGTAAGGAAAGCATTCAATAATAAATCTAAATAAATAAGTTTACATATTAGAAAAACTGTAATTATACTCTAGTTAGAGAATACTGTCAAATGGAATTGGGCAGGCAGAACGGGGGTGGCTGGAGGTATTTGAGATGTGGTGCTACAGGCGCATGTTGGGGTTTCAATGAGGTTTTAAGCAGGGCTAAAGAGTCTAGATTATTACTAAATTAAGTAACAACAGCGAACCAAATGGATAGGCCATAATATGAGACACCCAGGCTTGCTTCTAACGATTGCGGAAGGCATGTGCGAAGGTACAAACTACAGAGGACGACCCGCTTAACCTATATGGACCAATATCTCCGACATGCGGATAGAGGTGTTCCTAGTATATCAGTTACAGGTACAAATACTATGATACGTCCAGATATCATAATATCATGATACTTGTATGGAGCTGTAATACGTACAATATACTATCCACTAGCCACTAGTCAAATCTCACAAATCTGTTTCAAACGAATATAACCAGCGATAACATTGTCACTCATAAAACATAAAACTAATTTTAGCTTATCAATGACTTGCCGGTCAGTCTTTTTGCATTGTATATTGTAAAGCTATCTCTTTCTTAATCTAATGGATTATTAGATACGAATGATGAAAGAGACAAATATGTATACATGTCGATTTCAGTCATGGCGTGTTAAATATCGCTCGGATCAGGACTTACCAGGTTCGGAAATACGCGAAGATACGAAGATCACAGATATTGCGATATTATTTATTTTAGCGTACCGCGTACCGCGGCGGCGCATAGTACGAGATACAAGGAGGAGACTAGTATCTGGTAACAGGTAACGTATCCTAGTATCTGGACATGGTGATATCGCTAAGTAGCAGTCTAAACACACCACTAGTGTAGACTGACCATGAAAGAAGCAAACCAATGATCAAAAATATTGTATGTTTTGAATATTAAAAGCATTAACTTTGTGGATCATATTGATATATTATTTTGAGAAATAAAAAGACTTTGTTTTTTGATCCACTCACAAATGTGAGTGAATCAAAAAACAAAGACTTTTTATTCCTCAAAATAATATATAAAAATATTGTAGTCCACGGAGAAGAAAGATTATTTTTACACACGTTTCAGTAGCTATATATATTACGCTTGGCAACCATATTCACCATTTACCTCCATAGCCTGAAGGCATGTTCTAGGTTCTAGACCTAGACATCATTCTGCTCAAGCTCTTGAATTATAATTTAATATGCTCATAATGCATATGCGGATATTAAAATTTAGTTTTCTACGTTATTATTCATCGAGTCGAATGTCGTTTTATTATATTGTAACCAGGGCCAGGCGTCTGATCCCAATCGCTTTGCGTGGCGATAATATAAACTTAATAACTAAACGAAACTTAAGCGAATTTTCCTAAATGTTATTTGCAAATAACTAAACCATTTTGGCTGATTTTTCGGTGAACATTTTCGTGAATTTTTAACACGAATCCTCTCGTATAATTTGAAAGGTTACTATTTGTATGGGGAACCATAACTCACTGAAAGTAGGGCTTGACCTATATAACGCCATAATATATTGGGTGCCTAAGTTCTTGTTCCCTAGGTACTTTGATCTAGAGACCCGAGACCTAAACGAGGTGGGTAATTCTCCTTGAAAGGTTTCCTCTCCACGATTCAGTACTTTCAGGCTGTGCTGTCATATTCTTTTATTGGTTTACCTGAAGAATACCTAGATTCCAAGTTATATTACAATAGAAAAGTGTAAAATACATAAGTGTATTATGTAAATGTCTTTAAATTATTGGATTTAAGTTTGCTTCTTTTCAACGTACAAATGTCTCATAACCATACTACAAATATACCGTAGTCATACAGGAGAAAGTGACCAAGTGCATTTTGTACAATAACGTGATCATTGACTATTTGATATCTTACTAGCTTAATATTGCCCTGGAAAAAATCCCAAAGGATTTTTAATTTGGAAATATAATATATTGACTTGTTAAAAATGACCAAACGCATTGATGTTTATTTTGTTGCCAAGCAAAAGTGACTTAAATGGCCCTCCTGAACATTTTACGTTTTGTTAGTTGGTCACTTTCTCCTGTACGACTACGATATGTTTTACAATTAATATTTTTCTAAATTTTGACATCTCAATATAAATGAAGAAGAATATGTAAGTCCGGGCTTACAATCTATCATAGGTTGGTTTAATTTATGACTTTATACCATACATGTGTAACATTCATAATTTTTCCCATAAGTGACAGTTACACTACTCAAATTTTTGGAACTCATACATACATGTATATCATATGATTCAAACATCGATAAATGTATGAATTTGTGGCAGTATCTATGGTTGATACGAGTAAACTTTTTATTTGGCAGAAAACCTTTTAATTTCGCATGTATGATCCTTTCCGAATTATAGTATACATATTAACATACATATGGTACTATACAAACAAACATAATTTTATTAATTGATTAATATTATGGGTCTCTCAACTTGACATTAAACATATATCGTTTTTTTTATGGATAGATGGAAATATGAGCATTCTAGGGCTTACGACCTGTCTAAGCTAAATAAATAGTATACAATTTCTCAACTGGTGGTGCCTCAATCAGTTATACTGCCAAATCCATTAAAAATTGTACCAGCATGTAGAAAATAATCAAGACCACTGCATATAGATAGGTTTAAAAAATAAATGCAAAAAAAACTTTTATATCATTCAGAAGTATAAACAAACAAAAAAAGGGTGTTATTATCCCTCTCCAAGCACAGGTGCTTAGCCTCTTTTTGGAGAAAAACAGCATAACTAGTTTTACGATATGTTTAAAGTAGAAATGTATTAAATAATAATATTTTATTGTCATTTATTAAATACATATTAAAAATATTTAAAAAAATATGGTTCAATAAGTGATCACTCAAGCCAGCTAAATGCCTGAAATGCTCATATTTCCATCTCCTTTCATATTAAAAGAGCAAAAGATGTTTCATATCAAGTTGAGATAACTATAATATTGACATATCATCGGTGGAATAAATAACACAGTGTCCAATATGATAAATAATATTTATATTGAAACACTGGTCAATAAATTAAAATTACTCAGACGCGTTCTCTACTCTAACAGCTTATAGGTGTACTAATCTTAACATAATATTTAACACACATGTTTCAAGTCAACTTTGAAATTATATATCTCCACATTAGCATCAGTAAAATTATATAATCAATTTTTTTCTGTGGCGGACGCAATTTCGTAGGCAAACTCGGGATACATTTTTTTCTTCACACATACAATTAAATATATTATTGGTGTGTAATAAAACCTGATTTGTTTCGGTGCCAAATCATAAATATTATTTTTCGTCTACGAGCACCTCTTCTAGTTCTTCGTTTTATTACGGAGAACATACTTAAGAAAATCTACGACACGCTTAAAAAATACTCTACACATATTTTTAATTAATATTTTGGCAAAATAAAAACGGAAATTGTAAATAATATGAATTAAAAATAATCATTTCTTTTTTCATTTAATAAAAATTCATATTATTTTTTGACATCTCATCAAAGATGAAGAAGAATATGGAAGTCTGGGCATTTACGGGGCTTACGACTGTCATAGGCTGGTTTAAGTGATCACTTTACACACGTGTAACATTCACCAATTCTACCCATTATTGACAACCACACTACTCAAATTCTTGGAAGTTCTATATATATGAACCAATTTAGAAACCTTGTTCATGAATCACTAGAACTTCACTAGAGACATCTATTGGTGAGATGTCAAAAAATAATATGAAAATAACTCCTGTAATTGGAGATAATCCAGATTTTGTGAACAAGTATTTGGACACACTCAAAATGTTGTTAATAAAAATTCGTTGATCATTCAAAACAAATTTACTATCATTCTATTTAAGTTGTGGAATTACAATTTATTCTTTTAATGTATTAAACTTCTTGTACATAATAGATATACTTTGGCGGGATTCTTATTAAGAAGCAATACCTTCTAACTCTAACAGACTAGCGATACAGGACTAGGTGTGTACTTTATATAGCTGTTTGAAATTAGTGGACAGATAGTAAAAATACGAAAAATCGTGAATTGTAATAAGTTACAGTATTAATGATCAAATAATTGGAATATTGTATTTTCAAGTCTTTGCGAGTCCTACAGTTATTTTGATATCTTAACAAAGATGACGAAGAATATAAAAGCATGGGTATTTTTTTGACATCTCAATATAGATAAAGAAGAATATGCAATTCTGTGTATTTATTTATTGAGAAGTTCCAAAAAAATTGTAGTGTATTTGTTTACTATGGGTAAAATGGTGAATGTTGCACGTGTGTAAAGTGACCACTTAACCAGTCTATGACAGATCATATGTTTTATCAATTGATTCGGTAATCACATTCTGGTAATATCTCTATTTTTTTATTTTAATTTTACTTGGTAATTACCACTATTTTTTCAAATCTATTGTGACACATTTCGATGCCTTCAGCATCATTTTCCAACACCGTACGTAAAGCTCAGTCTAAAGAGTTGTGTCCTTGAAGACGTGCGGTATTTGAAAATCATGCGGAATGCATCGAAACACGTGTCAGAATAGATTAGAAATGGTGGTATTTACGAAAAAAATAACTAAAATTAAAAATGGACAGATCATAAGCCCTTTAAAAATACCCAGACTTATTCATACAATATTCTCTTCCACCTATGTTGTGATGTCAAAATAAAGTAAGACTTTACCTTCATCAAGCGTACGCTATCATTTTCTCGTGACAGTTTTTTTTTGTATTATTTCGCGTCACACGTTTTTGGTGACGGTTGTAAAACTATAAATATCTTAGAAAAAATCATTTAACAGGTCTTTCAAAGCGACAGAGCAATAATATGTAAATATAATCTCGGTAGAGAAAAACCGGCCGAGTCCGCCGATGCTGTCACCCATTTTAGATTGACCTAATGGCGATACCAAAATACCATCCGTGGTCTGTGTTCCGCTTTTGGTATCTCAAAATGTGCACCAAATTGCCCGAATAATCGCTAAAAAGCTAAATGACAATAATAAAATTATGTCGTTATCATATTATATAATGTAATCATGTTATATTGAGATTGTTTGGGCATGTGGATCTAATGAGCGAAAAAACAACAGTAAAACATGATGTCAAAAATACGTGAATCTCAATAAATCGTTATTACATAATATAATAAAAAAACAACTACTTAGTTTACTTAGTTGTCCGCCTCCGTAGTGTAATGGTCAGCACGCTCGGCTACCGTTCTGGAGGTCCCGGGTTCGATTCCCAAGGGGGGTAAAATAAATATAAGTAATTTTCTCACTGTCATATTTATTCAATATTACCCTGGACTGGTACCTGAAGCGGAGGGCTGATCACCTTTCCTTCATGTGTAAACGATCAAGATAACACTGCGTTTGTATGACGCAGTGCCCTATGCACCATTGGGGTGCGGATAAGGGTTTTAAATAAAATAAATAAACTTAGTTTTTTCCACATAAATTTTATTTGACCAGTGACTGGGTTTCATCGTTACCGACATCATCAGACTGGTGTGATGATTTACGTAACGAAAAAACCCGGGCACTGGTCAAATGAAGTATATGAGAAAAAAAACTTTACAGTTGTTATTTTATTATTTAAAATGTAATTAAATATATTCTCAGAAATGAAAGTACAAAACTTGAATCGCTATTATATCACAAAAATATTTATAATATATATGTAAATATTGCAATGCTAAGAAATCTGGTTTGGGCATATGATTCGAATGAGTAAAAAAAACAATAAACCATTCAGGTCAAAAATAGCTATTACATAAATTATTTATATGTTATAAGGAAATAATGCAAGGCTGAGATAAGCATCGTCGATAAAATTATAAAAAGTGCGTTGGGATAGTTTGGGCATATAAATCGAATGAATGAAAAAAATATTCAAGTTTCTTAAAATATCTTACGTGAATCTCAATGAACAGCTATCACATAAATTATTTTACGATATAAAAAAATAATGCACGGCTAAGGTAAGAATCATAGATAAAATAAAATAAAAAGTGTGTTGAGATGGTTTGGGCATGTGAATGAGCGAAGAAAGAACGGTAAAACATTCAAGTCAAAAAAATTTAAAATATCTTACGTGAATCTCAATGAATTGCTATTACATAAATTATTTAATAATTATAAACAGGGTAACAAAAAGGAAAAGATTACATTTTAGTGTTTTGTTCTTGATTTTTCATAACTTTATATTATTAGTAATTATTTAATATAATCATTTTAGCAAGTATCACATATTTTTATTATTATTTTGGCTCTTGGATACAAATGTTTATATCGTATAATATGTGTTTGAAATCTGAAATAATGATGAAGGTACTAAAAGAATACGAATATCACAAACGAAATGTGAGGCAGATAAACATGTTAAAAAAAATAAATAAACAGTTAGCTATAAAAAATGTATTCAGACGTAACCCTCTAAAGTGCGATGAACGTCTATGACATTCTGTCACATTTTCACGTAGCTTTAATTAGGAAAGCCATTTGTACTGCTCATTACACCATGAAACAGCGTTTTCACGTGAATTTACACGCTGCATAAATGTTAAATGCATATTCCCCTTCCTAAACAACAGTTGAACGCTTTCAGTTTATGTCCCATCGTCTGAAATTTTGTGATTAATTTTTTTGTTAATATAAAACAAACAAATGAGTGTTTTTTTCTTATGTCCCAAAATATAGTTTTCCAGTGTACAACGCACATTTGAGTAATATGGTTGTCGATCGTGGGTTTTCTTCTTCGCGGGTCTCAATATCGCTCACTCCTTCAGGAGATTTTTCAGGAGAACGTTATTAAAGTTTAAAAATGAAATATAATGTATTAAAAATAAATATCAAGCCACTTATTGAACTTTTTACTGTGCAACAGATATTTTTAGGTAAAACCTGAAGGTTGTTTCTCCATTTGAAAAATATTTAGTTTATTTAAAAAAATAATTAAACAACACCTTTTCTTCAAAATGCAAAAACAACACTTTCTGCCCTGTAGCGGATAAATATTAAGTTAAAAATATGCCGCTTTTGCTGGGATATAGTACATTTTCTGGGCATTCCGAAAACATGCACAACTGAAAATTGACGATTTTTGATTTATGACGTTCTTGAAAGGAGTGAGCGATATGTGTAATAATTGGTTTTGATTCTTTCTCGTTCAGTCTCCACTCGACTCTATCCTCCGCTCGTCTCTTCAACTCGGTGTACCCGCTACAGCGCATGTCGGAGATAATTTGGTCCATATAGTGAAATGGGGTCATCCTCTGTAGTTTGTGCCTTTGCACATACCCTCAGAAATTGTTAAAACCAGGCCTGGGTGTCTTATACATATAATGGCCTATCCATTTGGCTCGTTGTTGTGCTACTTTGTTTAGTAAACTTTAAGACTCCCCAGCCTTGCTTTATACCTAATTGTTCCCTACATGTTCAGACCAATGAATCCTCAACACGTGCCTGTAACACCACATCTCAAACACATTCAGCCGCCTTCTTTCTGCTTGCCGATAGTCCTCGTTTCACTTACATACGAAATGTTTATATTTTATAGCACCCAACATTTAAATCCTATATTCTTTGTTTCACTAGTATTTTTATAATAATAATCCCTTACCGCACCCCAATGATGCATAGGGCACTGCTTCATAAACGCAGTGTTAGCTCGATCGATTACACATGAAGGAAACTCCACTTCAGGTACCAGTCCAGTGTAATATTGAATAAATATTAGAGTGAAAAATCACTTATATTTATTAAACCCCCCTGGGAATCGAACCCGGGACCTCCAGAACGGTAGGCGAGCATGCTGACCATTACATTACGGAGGCGGACAAAATTTAAATATGTTATAAAAAATATAATCTAAAGCAGTTATTTTAAAACTTTCCTGATAAACTTATATTTCCTGATAAAATGTATTAAGTATAACGTAAAAAAATGTTCTAAAGCTAAAAAATCTTTCGAAATTCGATTGGTGTGGTTAGTTAGTAAGTTTTTATTTGAATTACTTACATCATCATTAAAATACACTTAAAAATTAATATACATAATACCAAATAGCAGTAGACATAAAAACACTACTACATCATTTAAACCCCTACCAGTAAATATTCAACATGTACGTAAATAAAAAATGTGAACATTGTCCATTTCTCTATTGTACTTTATCATAATGATCTTCTGAAATAATATTGTACAAGCGCGTGCCTAAAACCAAATATTAACTATCTTTCAAACATTTCCCTTGCGGATATACAAGTACAAACGTTATTCATGGACTGAATATTACATATGTTACAGTATTTTATTATTACTGTCGTTTTTGTTTTGAAGCTTTCGGTCATTTACCTCTAGATCTCAACAATTGAATGAAAAAAAGGATGTTATTTTTTTTTCTTATTTCAATTAAATAAAATAAATCAGTTGTAGTGAATAAATGGGAACTTTTATTGTATTTATTTCTATTTTTATTTTTATATAAAAAGAGAAAAATATTGATAAGCGTTGCAAATATTAATGTAAAAATTAAGATAACGAAAAAAAAAGAAAATGAAACCAATTGGAACAGAGTATCAGAAATAAAAGTGGCTAAAATGTACTTGGAGATTTCTTTTATAAAGTTTTTAAAATGTACCTACCACAAAGTATTAGCAAAAAGCATCCAAGAAACTAAATAATGTGTTATTAAAAGTTATTTTATTTTACTATCCTGATTTGCTTATTAGAAACATAATTAAATAAAATTTTAAAAATATTTACGTGAACGATTAGGTTACCAGTCCAGGGTAGAATTGTGAGTAATCACTTATATTTATTTTGACTCTACTTGGAATTAAACCCGGGATCTCCAGCACGGTAGCCAAAACGCGCTGACAACTACACTTCGGGGGCAGACAGAAGTCATACATATGTAATATACTTAGGAATTATGCATTACAGCCCTACTAACAATCATGTAGTACTATTTCAGCAAAAGGTTCTGGATAATTAAACAGGGTATTTTAGGATACGTGGGTTGCTGGAGCTAAGAACAGAACACAAACTCCATGAAAAAGTAAAAGAATCATTGAAAAGACGTTAAATATTGAAACTAAATATAAAAGTATAACTCATACATGGGTAATGGGCAGATCTGAATTAGATCGCATTAATCAACCATGACGTATTTGATTGCATAATCTTCTTATCTATCCCTTATCCACACGCGGTGGTGCATAGGGCACTGCATCATATTGACGGAGTGTTATCTTTAATCATCCCCTTGCGCTTCACAGAACAGCCCAGGGTAATATTGAATTAAGTAGCAAATCAGTAGCATATTACAGTGTTAAATCACCAAAAATTATTTACACCCCCCCCCTGGGAATTAAACCAGGACCTGCGAACAAATTGCATTATCAATTTTCTTTATGTATATATATCTATTTAAATCAATTTTAAAATGTAATTATGTATATGATGATAATAAATAAATGTGAAAAAATCCCCATCTATAGCGAGCTTTCCTGAAAGCGGAATGGTAGAATAACTCCTCAGTGACGTCAAAAGCTCTCCTTAAAGAATTCTCTTCACATTTTTGTACGTAGCGCACTAACTCGCATTAACGTCCACCGACCTGAATAATTAAAATAGTAGCGCTGTGAAGCCGTTTAATATTTCATACAGATATGGATTGCTGCGCCACGGCCTCCGGCACCGCACACGTAGGTACTTCTCGGCTCCAACGGTACAGACACGGACTGGGAACACTATTATTTTTACACCCTACTCTGGCTGTAAATCAGCACAAGTGTAATTTTCTCAATTTCGCTTCAAAGGAACATCGCATCGTTGCTTTAATATATTTACTGACCTATGATTTATCACAGGCGCCGTGGCGTGGTTGGGTAGACGCTCGACTCTGAAATTGGCGTCGCGAGCTCGATTCCTGCCAATTGAAAAAGAAAGATTTATTTTCAATTGGTCTGGGTGTGTGTATTGAATTTTTCATATTTACCCTCCCTATGCTTACTACCCTACCTGCAGACAAGCCTCTAAAAGAAAAGACTTTGCGGGTTTCTTTACATATATGTACGTTTAATAATTACTCTCACGTATTCCTTTAAAAAAATTATATTCACGCACAATGTGCTACTAGTGAAAACCATTATTTTTTGTTTCAAAAGTTCGTTATACTGTAAATACATTTTTTTAAAGTTATTTTGTGTCAATAAACAGCATACTATAATGTTATCCATAGATATATATTTTTTTAATGATTATTTTTATCTGGTAATTTTGTATTCAGTAATCCAGTAAAGAGTACAAAAATTTGGATATATTCAAAATGACTTATATTTAACATAACATTTTTAGACTTTATTAAATATTCACAATTTATCTTATTGCTTTATAAATAATCTATGACGTCGGCCGGTTTCGCAGAAAACAATTACTTCCTCAAGACTTATTGATGCTAAAGACCATGAACTTAACGTTAAAGGTATTTTCACAATTTTTATGGGAAAATAATATGTTATAAATGGCTCCGTTTGAACTCACCTTGTCTCCTGAAATTAATGAATGGATCTGAAAATATCCAAAGGTAGTTACGTTTAACCACGCCTAACTGAATTCCTGTCAATGACATTCGGTCATTGATCAAAAATTTCAATTTTCTAGTCAACTGGTTGGAGAGCTGCCAGAATCGAAGCTGCGGACAGTTCAAAAATTGTCTGTCTCAAATAATTTACGGGATGATATTTTCAATGTTTCAGAAATATTGATGTTTGATTCGCAAACGATATTGTAACAGTCTAAAAACTGTTACGTAAACTCAAACTGCGCTTTGCGCATGACTAAAGAAAAACAGATTCCTACTTATCCCTTTTTCAAAAAACTGCAAGCGGCCGTTGTCTCCCCCCCCCCCCGCTGACTCTTCCTTCGTTTGGCGCGCGTGACGACGGCGTGGTGGTAAAAGCACGCTGTAAACTGTGCACCTTCGAGTTAAGCTTAGACTATGATGTTCTCTGCGTTAATCTAACAATGGTGTTTATGTGAGTGCGATAGGGAGTGAGGATTCAGTTGTCAATTCGACATACAGAAAAAGTGACTTAACCTAAAAGTATAACCACACGTCGCGTCAAATGAAGATCAGTGTGTGAACGTGTCTTCTTCTTCACTTCAATCTTCACTTCAGGTCTCCACTGAGGCTTCTCCGTCACCACACTCCAGCCACGTCCCACCGCCGGGATCAGGCGATCCTGGAGCCAATCTTCACTTCACCACTCAGATTTCTCCGTCACCACACACCAGCCACGCACCAGTCAGTACCATCCTTGTGCATTCCGTTCTTTAAATCATCAGGTTATCATGACAATCAGATTTAGGGTTAGTTTTTAGATTTAAGTTTTGCATTTTTTTTGTACTTTTTATATTTAGATAAATTTAGGGTTAGTTAATCAAAATAAGTTTTGTTTATTTATAATAAATTACTGTTAAAATGTAAACTTGTTTTCATTTGGGAGTGGAGAGGAGCCACCGGTAAATAAGAACCCCGACACCCACTTGGGATCTAGGAGTCCTGTCTCAGATACCGAGGATAATAAGGGAAGCACTACACTGGCGCCTCAACGCGGGTCAAAAAATATTGGTCGGCACTCCTCCGCGAACAAATGAAAACAACATGGCACATATCGAGAAAATAGAATCCTCACATTTCAAGACCATTGAAAAGGCCTTAAAACAGCGGGGAATAGTGCCAGCCCGCACCCTTGCGTCCCTACGCAACCAGGCTTTAGAATTCAACTCTTCTCTAGATTTGTTAAGAGACGTCCCCTTGACTCCCGAAACATCCACGGGACCCTCAACAGAGAATGATTCTCCGACCCGAGTAAACATCGTCCCTCCTTCCATGGGAAACCCTCCAATTGCACGTTCCGCCCGCACACCACCCCCGTACAATACCAATTTTTCCTCGTGGCCTGTTCCCCATTTTGATGGTTCCGGTGACGTCCGCGAATTTTTCGTAAGATTGGAAGAAATATCGAAGGCTCGCCGTTTCGATATAGCCAATCTACCTACCGTGTTACCGGAATTTTTAAAGGGAACGGCATTAACCTTTTTCAGGGCTCATTGCCAGAATTGCACGGTGTGGTCTGACTTAAAGGACCAATTTTTCTATAGGTATGAGGACGACGACCTCATGATTACAAAGAAAATTTCAGTATGGAACTCTAAACAGGGTATCTCGGAGTCTTCGAGCGAGTACATCGCGAGGACAGCCAACCTCAACGCTCAGCTACGAGGTAACAGCCTACCAGAAACCGAGCTGATCAAGGTACTGGTTAAAGGCCTCCACGTGTCCTTTGCACCTATCCTAGTGGCGGCCCCTGCGACCTCGGTAATACACCTCGACAAAATGTGTCGCGCGTTTGAGGGCCTGCACCGACCCAAAACAGAAACCACCACGAAACAGAGACCCTATGGTCAACCTCACCCCACTGTTTCATCAGTGTCACCCACGGACAAAGTCATTCGTAAATGCTACTCTTGTGGAGCCCCTGGACACTTTGCACGAGAGTGTCCCCGTAAATCAAACCGTTCTCGCCAAACAAACCCTCCTCGCCGCTCCCCCAGACTAGAGAAGCGTGAACCCCGCCGCTCTCCCTTTCCCGATACGTCACAACCCCCTCCTAAAATGAGTTACTGGACAAAAAACGAATAGCAAGCCGGTCATCCCCGACGACCCTTTCCGTGTCTCGGACCCCGGAATGGAGAGACTGGCTTAACTCGGTCGAGCTCTTTAAGAAGACTTACCACCTCCACACCTTACGGATATCCCACGGAACTGACGACCGCCCCTTTCTACATTTTAAAATCCGCTCAATACCGTTCAGAGCCCTCATCGACTCGGGTGCCGCAATAAATGTCCTAGGCGGACACCTGCACAAGACATTCCAGGAACTCGGCTATGTGATCCAACCAGATGATAGTATGGTACACACGGCGGATAGTAGCCCACATCCCGTTTTAGGTTACATGATACTACCATTGCATTACGATGGCCGAGTAACGCAAGTGCGTTTCGCTATTGTCCCGTCACTTAACGATAACTTTATATTAGGCGTCCCATTCATTAGAAATTCTAGGTTGGCCCCGTTACTATTTCCTGATAGCCCCTCAGTTAATCTTCTGGAGGACAGTCCGCCCCGTGAGATTGGTTCCCTAGAAACCCACCCCTCTTGTCTTGTCTCCTCCAATGACCTCTTACTCGCCCAGTCGAGAGAACTAGATCAAATTAAACTCCAGTTTGAAGACATTTCTTATGAAAAGGTCGGCCTAGGACGCACTCACCTCGTGCGGCACGTAATTGACACCGGCGATCACCCACCAGTTAAGCAAAGAACCTTTCCGCAATCGCACGTGCGTCGGAGCCAGCTGATTGAGGAACTGGACCGCATGATCACGCTAGATGTAGTTGAACCTTGCCGCAGTCCATGGCTTAACAACGTGTTTATGGTCCCTAAAAAGGACGGTACGGGAAGATTTGTCTTAGACCCCAGAAAACTGAACTCTGTCACCAAGGCTGACTGCTACCGGCTTCCAAACATCAATGCAATTTTGAGCAATTTGCGTGACACTAAATACCTTTCGGCACTCGACTTGAGCATGGGCTTTTGGCAGATGCCTCTTTCCCATGACTCTAAACTTAAAACTGCTTTCTTTGTGGAAGGTCGAGGACAGTTTTGCTTCAAAGTAACCCCCTTTGGATTAGCCAACATACCAAGCCAGATGCAAAGGCTGATGGACAGCCTCTTTTCGGATCTCGGCGACCACGTCTTTTGTTACTTGGACGATATCCTGATCTGTTCACCAACGTTCGACTCGCACATGAAGACCCTACGCCTAGTTCACCAACGACTGAAGGAGGCAAATCTAACTATCCGACTTAACAAGTCCGAATTTTGCAAACAATCACTCAAATACCTCGGGCACGTGATTGATAGGGAGGGAATACGTACCGACCCCGACAAAATTAGAGTCATGTTAGAATTCCCGCGTCCCACCTGCGTGAAACAAGTCAAGTCTTTCCTTGGCTGTGCGTCGTACTACCGAAAATTCATAGCTAACTTTGCTGAAATCGCGGCCCCCCTTTGCAGGCTAACTAGCATTAAACTGAAAGGATCAGCGTTTGTGTGGACCACGGAAGCGGAAAAATCGTTCAACGACCTCAAGACTACCATGACCACCGCCCCGATACTGAAGCCACCCGACTATACTGTTCCATACATACTTACCTGCGACGCCAGCGGCGTTAGCATCGGGGGCTTCTTGTCACAAAAAATGCCCAACGGAACCGAACATGTCATTGCCTACTTTTCTCGAAAGCTGTCACCGGCGGAAAGATCTTATAGCACTACTGAACGTGAGCTACTGGCCATTGTAGATGCGATACACCACTTCCGAAGTTATGTGGATGGGACGCATTTCACAGTACAAAGTGACCACGGCTGCCTCAAGTACCTGGACAATCTGTCATCACCTAGTGGAAGACTAGCCAGGTGGGCCTGCCGTCTATCACAATACAATTTTGACTTCGTATATAAGAAGGGCTCGGAAAACAACCTGGCTGATGCTCTCAGCCGTATCGAAGTCTCCCCACTGACGTTCCCGCCCCCGTTCAAGGGCACGATCGACCAAAAGTATCAAAAATTATTTCGAGCATGTACTACCAACCCTCAGTCTGTCAAAAATTTCATGGTCAGGAATGAACATCTTTATAGATATTCAAAACGAGGCAACGATGAATCATCGACCTCTGGCGGGCTCACTTGGAAAGTCGTAGTGCCCGAGGAAAAAAGAATCTCCATTATATCGGACTTTCACCTTAACCTCTGTCACCCGGGCTCTGAAAAAACCTTTAAAGCCCTCTCTAAGACATTCTATTGGAAAGGAATGCTCAATTCAGTGAAAAAATTTGTATCTGCTTGCGACACTTGTAAAAAATACAAATCTAGCAACAAGGCGCCCCTAGGATTAATGACAGTACCTAAACGATTAACGCGACCGCTAATGTCCATTTCAGTTGATCTAGTAGGACCCTTGCCTCTGTCCCACCAAAGGAATATGCATATATTGACAGTGGTCGACAACTTTACTAAGTTTCTATGGGCATTTCCCCTGAGAACCGCCAACTCGAAATCGGTGATCAAGATCCTCGAGGAGAAAATACTGTTACCATATTCTGTCCCTAAAACAATTGTCTTAGATAATGGAAAGCAGTTCGTGTCCAAAGAATTCCGAGCGTTCGCTTCCTCGTACGGTATCCGCGATCTGTTTTACAATGCCCATTACCACCCTCAGAACAATGTTGTTGAAAGATACAACCGAAATGTTGTTACGGCCCTAGCCATCCTCGTTGGTAACAACCAAAGGACCTGGTGTTCGCAGCTACCCAGGATATCCTCTTGTTTGAATAACACGGTCAACGCGGCCACTGGCCATACTCCGTTTTTCCTGGTCCATGGTTTCGAAAGCGCTCCACATGCCTCATTCCACGATGTGTATACAGATGAACGGAATCCCGACAACCAAAACGAGTCCATTTCCACATACGCTGCGGGACTACGCAAGATGGAAGTAATCTACGAGGAAGTATCTAGTGCCCTCTTGCAAGCCTTTCAACAGAACGCGGCACGCTATAACCTGAGACGGAGGCCAGGAGCTTTGACGGTTGGACAAACTGTCTGGAGACGTGCCTTCATCCAGTCGGATGCGTCAAAGTATATATCGGCCAAACTGTGCCCCCGCTTTGTCAAATGTATTGTTTCCCATAAAATATCTGATGTGATGTATCAATTAAAGGATTTCAATGGTCGGCCTCTAGGTCGCTTCCACATAAAAGATATTGCGAAACAAGAATAACCTTGCTACGAAGATCCGTGACCTTCCCGGAAAAGGAATAGGAGGCTGGTTTTTTAGGTTTTGTTTTGCCCATGAGGTACAAATCCTCTAGAGTATAAACCATTCGGAGAGCATAATGTAGATGCTGTTCCCCAGGGGATTCATGATCTTCCCAGGAATTTTGACACTTCCTAGGTTTTGAATTTGGGTCGCGCTCCCAGGTTCCCCGAGCTCTTGTCGTTACATTTATTCTTCACGAGTGTCAATCCATACGTTCGGATAATTGCCTACACACTTCCAGTAACGACATTATCCTTATTCCTTTTGTCCTTCCGTTGTTTCTCTTGTTTGTCTGGCCCATGCGGTCACGTCTTCTTTGAAGACCAAGTTTTCGTCTGAATGATAGATGCCTGCGAGTTGAAACCTTTGTATGCCCAGCGTGATTTATGTATGAGAAACGTTTGAGATGTATGCCTGTGTTAATTTTACCTGTTTCACCGATCGGAAAGAACGTTACGTTACCTTGGTTTGCGTAGGCCAGACTAACACTACCGAACCATATAAGGATTGCATTGCGTCCTGATTTTGTGTGTCTTTGTCATTCCCAGTTGCACTTCTTGTCAGCAACTCAAACTTTTCCATACGCGCGATACTCTCGCAGTGGACTATACTTACGAGTTTACTATTAGATTGTTAAACTCACTTGTACAAACAGTCCACTGACCATTTAACTTATTTCTTGAGTCTTGTATTGTTATGTGTCATACCCAGAGTTGAATATTAAATTTTTACCTCAACCTCGAACCTTTCTGTTCGAAATGTGATTTAAAACTGTTTTCTCGAGTAGGCTATTGTATTGACCCATCTCACAAAAAATGTTTGTTAACTTAAGATTTCGTATTTTTTCTTGTTTTGTGTTTCTCTTTTTCTTTTGAGTGGACTTTTAGATTGATCCATCTCACCAGATTGTTGTATTTATAAACTTTTGTATATTTGTGCATAACTATGTGTACCGAATTAAACCAATTTATCTTACAAGGAGTGAACCATTATCATAATCGTCTTTTATATCGTGTTGTTGTTTCCTCCATATGCTCCGAGCGTACTATTGGATTGTTACATTCACTGCTTATGGTAGGCTAAGAAAAAAATCAATCTTTCTCTTGCTAAACTAACTTGGATTATCAAATATTTTCTTGACTAGGCTCTGGCCAATTGTATTGTATAAATGCCTTAGTATCAACCAAAGAAAAGGAACCCGTCTTCTAGATTCAAATTGAGTTTGTAAAACTCAATCACACATCCTTCTTGCCGGTTCACTCTATAATCTAGGATAATTTTATTTTTAAAACAAGCCATATTTGTTAACATACTTATATGCCTCAATATTATATTATCACAACATTGGCGCCCTGTTTTCGTTCTGCACTGGTCCTACCTGTGATACAAAGACCACTTGAATAGACTGTAGCCGCATTAGTTGGCAGTTTCATAAATAATCAGTACTGGACCTTTACAGAGTGAACGTGCCCCGTTTGCTTGAATACGGTTAATTTTAGTTAATTCTTATTTGTATTTTTGTTGTTGTTGTTTATTTTGTATAGTTAAAAATGTCACGGGGAGAGATTCCTCTGTAAACATGATAGCTTGACAGCTGATAATCAGTCACGGGGAGAGATTCCTCTGTCAACATGATAGCTTGACAGCTAATAATCAGTCGCGGGGAGAGATTCCTCTATTAACATGATAGCTTGACAGCTTATAACTAGTCGTGAGGAGAGACTCCTCGAAGGTATGAGTATTAACCAATGGAGACGTCTGAAGGTTTACCATATCAATTTTCGTTGGTGTTAATTTTATCTGTGTATTCGTATATCTTCGTTATCTTTGTCATGTTGTTCTGTAATGCTTTTAGGTTAATTTATGTTTATAACTTGTGTTCTAGTAATTATGCTGATAATATGTAATTGCCATGATAACCTGTAACTCAGACACTTTTTTTTATTTAATACAACTTAGGAGGATGTGTAACAGTCTAAAAACTGTTACGTAAACTCAAACTGCGCTTTGCGCATGACTAAAGAAAAACAGATTCCTACTTATCCCTTTTTCAAAAAACTGCAAGCGGCCGTTGTCTCCCCCCCCCCCCGCTGACTCTTCCTTCGTTTGGCGCGCGTGACGACGGCGTGGTGGTAAAAGCACGCTGTAAACTGTGCACCTTCGAGTTAAGCTTAGACTATGATGTTCTCTGCGTTAATCTAACAATGGTGTTTATGTGAGTGCGATAGGGAGTGAGGATTCAGTTGTCAATTCGACATACAGAAAAAGTGACTTAACCTAAAAGTATAACCACACGTCGCGTCAAATGAAGATCAGTGTGTGAACGTGTCTTCTTCTTCACTTCAATCTTCACTTCAGGTCTCCACTGAGGCTTCTCCGTCACCACACTCCAGCCACGTCCCACCGCCGGGATCAGGCGATCCTGGAGCCAATCTTCACTTCACCACTCAGATTTCTCCGTCACCACACACCAGCCACGCACCAGTCAGTACCATCCTTGTGCATTCCGTTCTTTAAATCATCAGGTTATCATGACAATCAGATTTAGGGTTAGTTTTTAGATTTAAGTTTTGCATTTTTTTTGTACTTTTTATATTTAGATAAATTTAGGGTTAGTTAATCAAAATAAGTTTTGTTTATTTATAATAAATTACTGTTAAAATGTAAACTTGTTTTCATTTGGGAGTGGAGAGGAGCCACCGGTAAATAAGAACCCCGACACCCACTTGGGATCTAGGAGTCCTGTCTCAGATACCGAGGATAATAAGGGAAGCACTACAATATGAAACGTGAAAAATTGCCTGAAGTGTTTCATGACAGGCTCGATATTGAAAACGTACTTGGACAGTGTGCGTGTAAACTGTAATATGGTAAAATGTATAATAATTAGAATGGCTTCTTATTTTTCTTATACACATGTGGAAATTATACTTCATTTTAAGCATCACTCAATCATTCTAATATTTCACGACTTTCGAGAAACGCTCGAAACCTTACTGCCCATCTTATAAATATTTTTTTTTTACTTCTTCTTCTTAACTTCTTTCCTGATTCTACAATATTTACTTTGTCTTCCTTATTCTATGATTCATTGCAATTTATATATTTTTTCGTTTAAACCTTTGTACAAGGACCATCAACCCTTTAATTTCAAACGACTGTATAAGGTTCAAACTTTCAAACCAGTATCACTTATCTAGCTTTAGTTTATACGTAGATATAGTTTCTTTTTAATATGCTTGCCAATAAACGGTTATTATTTTCAAGAAGCTTGAAAAATACATTTTATGTATAAATACATTTTAAGTACATTGATAGGTATTTTTTTTTTGAAAAGTGAAATATTTTATTTAATATACTATTGTTGACTTTACAAAATATATGGATATGAAATGTAGATGTATACAATTGGAATATCAGTAAAAGGTAACTGAATAAATCCGTTTATTTATCCGCTTATATAACTTTGCTAATGTACCCATAAGGTCCCGTGTTCGATTGTAAGGAAAAGAAATTTAATATATGAATGTATTTTTCAGAGTATTCTACTCTTATATGCATTTAATAACACCCTGCACTAATTAATAGCAAATGCTCGGTACTAATAAATAACCTTGTCTTTATGTTTTTAAATATCTAGTTAATATGACGTTGGAATGGCACCCTTATTTCAATAATATATTTTCCTCGACAGTCTTATCTTCTATTTAGTCTTTCTCGATTCTTATGTTTACGTACACTTGTATAGTAACACTATTATATCATTATTTTGTTAATTTGGCAGTTTTATGAGATCTCGAATAAAATGTTTGCTATCCAAAAATATTTAAACGAGGGAGAAAGTTTATTTCCATCCTTTGATCAATAAAATAGCTATTTTTAAACAATCGCTACGAAGAAGTAACCGCATTGTTTATGCGGAACAAAATGATAAAAAGCTGTTGTTCTTTTATGTGATCGTTTAAGTCTGAACCAAAAAATAAAAATAAAACATTTAAAACAAATATTTTGACTTGTTGTTGCGGACTTCTTCATAGGATTTTATAAAAGAGATAATTGAAATTAAAACTCATAATGAATTGGATCTGTGTAATCGAACGAGTTTTACAAACCATTAGAAAAATATAGAAGTACAATTAAAAATTACTTTTAATATTTAATTTATATTCGATAAAAAAAGCAATTAATGAAGCGTAAAAAACTGAATAACCTATTCGATCAAATGTTCCTGTGGTATAAAAAGTGTATATAATACATATATTTAAGCAATATCGTGCAATTATGTAATAAAATTCTAAAATGAGGTCAAAATGGAGCCAAAATTTCCCCACAAATATCCACAAAATATTTTTTTTGGGTTCAAAAAGATCTTTGAAAAAATACGTTCGATATCTACTTATTACTTCCTCCTTTGATGAAAATAAGTAACTGTGAAAAATGTTTAAGGAAAAATTCAAAAGTATAAATAAATAAAATGAAGTAAATTTTCTCTCTCCTGAAGTTCTTGGAGTTCTGAAAAGTATTTTGTTTGGAAGGAAATTTTTTGTATTTGTTATCGCTTTTACTAGGGTTGCTGTTGTATTTAATAAAACACATGTTATGTGTAGGCAACTAAATTATATATTATGCGCTTGTTTCCTTAAAGGTTGTGGAACAATCCTAAACATTTTTACTCAAAAAAATAACTGTCGGATACGAAGCTTTTCCGACAATAAAAAGATATGCTTAAATTTCACCCTCATCAAACTTTTGTAAAGCATTTAGTAAATTTACAATATTGTATTTTTGCCCCAAAAACTTGAAAAATTTACGGTTTACGAACGGAAATAAGCAAAATCTCGTTATCTAATATACAACTTGAGAGGAAGCTCTTTGTATCCCGAAGCCTTGGCATGTACTTCAGTTATGTATTTTATAATACATCCTTAGAAGTTTTTCATGAAATTTGGTTAGTGATTATCATCCTTTGTGCTTAGTATGCGTCGTTAACGTTTTTGAATGCTAAGCGTTAATTATTTTAGCTATTATACTTGAGTATCGGAAAGTTTCTAACGTCGATTTTGAGATAAGTCATTATTTACTGTACACTGAGACTCGTTTAACGCTGTTTCAGTATAACACGGTAGTATTAGTATTCCTTAAAATCCCGCATGATCTTTTCAGATATTTGCATGTAGTCTTGCAGTGAGTGTGGTGTTATTACGCACGTATAAAGATACATGTAGACATAAGTGTTTACATGTTAGGATAACCTCGTTTAACGCTGTATTGTTTAGGGCCAGAACTTATTAAAAACGTATCCCCGCGAAAGGCAGAATCATAACTACGAGTATGTAATGCTGTCACCGGTTCAACATCATTAAGTTCATATGTATTTTTTAAATTGTCGTTGAAATAGAAAAAATATTATTAGGAAATTTTCATATTAATTGTTTGCACATAAAATCTTTATGGCGTTTGGAATCGTTTGGATGCGAACAGTTACAATGTAGGGAAGGTCGACATTACTACACTACCTTAGGTTGTTGTGTGTAAAATTCTTTTGATGCATTTTTATGTACAACGTTATTAATAGCTTCACTAAAAAAATGTCATTGTCTTCAACGGATCGCAATCTCCACAATTGGACCACTGGGTTTCCATAATAGAATTGTGGATTGGTGGTATCAATTTTCATTGTAATTGAAAAAGAAAAAAATAGAACATGGATTGTAATCATTAATTTTCAAAAGCACTTTGAATTGACGGTTCGCACTATTTACTTCTACTAACTGATTTTTTTTTAAATTAAACAGTTAAATTTTTTACCTGTAGATGAAGTTAGTTTTCGAAACTTGTGGCGTGTAATGAAAAAAAACTCATAAAGTGGTATTATACAAATGTTTTTTTTTAATTAATCATGTCATTCTACAAAGTTAATACAGAATCAATGAATAAGAAAGATTAATCGTCTCATCTGATTTAATATTGATACCTGGCATACAAATATTAGAGAGTTCAAAGATATTTACTCCGGATATATTAACAATCATCAATCTCACAATCGTTTTTTTTAAGTATTTGATTGATCAATACAATCTCATCTACGTTTACAGTACAAAGCGATTAAGATATTACGACGATCTAAGATGGTATGTCTATTCATAATAATATTTCTTTATCCCGTTCCAAATTGAATATTATGTTACGTCTAAATCTTCTTTGATAACGTCAGGAGCTACGGTAAATGTAAGATCGTAATTACATTATATCTTCATCAATATAACACTTTAGATTCCAATCCACGATTGAGTGATCACTTCCTTTAATGTAATTTCGTTAAGATTATAAAGTTACGCGAAGCTCAGAATTCTAGAGGCAGTATTTTACGAAAATGGCGCCGTATAAATTATCCGAAATCATAATTGTCCTTTTCGAGGGAATAGTTAAATTTACACCCTTAAACATAAATTCTTTAATGGCATTAAAAAAATATCTTCGGTATAAAGAAAGGAACTATAAAAAGATTTAACGGAGTTTAATTTAGATTTTAATGGTCATTTATATTCACCTGACATCCGTATTTACCTATTTTATCTCTCTCGGTATACTCTGGTTACGTAGCACTGACTCGGGGCAGAACAAAGGAGGATGGAACAGCCTTTTTATGCAACATTTATTGGATTTTTATTTCAAAGTATGGACGTAATATCTTCTTCGTTTTTACTGGAGTTTCTAATGGGAAGCTTCCCTCTCATGGAATTGTTATGTTTCTTAAAAATATGATTTTTTTCAACAGTATTTCTAAAGTACAAGTTTCTTTAAACAAACTTATTCTTCACATATTTCCTGTTTAAAGAAAAAAGAAGAAACTTTTCATCGAAACACAAATGATTGCTAGAGTAAAAAGAGCAATTTATGATTTATATATATATATATATATATATATATATATATATATATATATATATATATATATATATATATATATATATATATATATATATATATATATATATATATATATATATATTTATATATATATATATATATATATATATATTTATATATATATATATATATATATATATATATATATATATATATATATATATATATATATATATATATATATATATATATATATATATATATATATATATATATATATATATATATATATATATATATATATATATATATATATATATATATATATATATATATATACAGTATCTACTCAATGAATTAGGGCCACGCGGAATTTCGCGCAATTTCTCAATTCAAACAGGAATAACTCAGAGAAAACCTTGAATAAAACAACATTGAATTTTATTTACACATGAACACTTTATTAGGCTTAAATTATGCATATATTTTCATATAAATATAGTAAGTATTTAGTATTTCCACCTTTGGCAGAAATAACTGCCTCAATTCTTTTTGGCATACTTAAAATGCACTGTTTTATCATGTTTTTTATTTCTTCGTCTTCTGACCAAATTTTTTGAATATTTTTTTTAGACAGTCTACTGTCAGATTTGGAAATGAGTAAACCTTATTTTTTAACATGCTCCATACGTTTTCTATAGGATTAAGGTCCGGAGAATTTCCAGGCCAGGAGAGTAAAGGCAGATTTTTGTTAGACAAAAATTTTATTATTGATTTAGCCCGGTGGCAAGGTGCCCCATCCTGTATGAAGGTGTATGGACCTTCTGTTGGGTCGAGTGTATGGTAGAAGGGCAATAAAATTCGTTCAAGGACCTGCTTATAGGAATTTTGGTTCATTGTTCCTTCTACGAAAAACAACGGCCCAGGTAAATTGTTAATAATACATGACCATATCATTGTTGCAGGGGGGTGTTTGATAACTTTTACCACACAGGCCTCATTGTAACGTTCCATTGGTGTTCTCCTGACGAATCGACGGCTCTCTGTCACGGCTTCTAACCGGCACTCATCACTAAAGATGACCTGAAAAATAATGATAATTTAAGTTTAATTCAAATATATAAGTTTATTTACTAAAATGATATGTTGAAAATTCAATTTAAATAAATACCTTTTTCCAATCATCTACCGAGTAATTTCGATGTAGCCTGGCCCATTTGAATCGATCCGCTTTCATTCGTGGTGTCAATTTTGGTACTTTTACAGGGCGCCTGCATTTCAGATTTACTTCGTAAAGACGTCGCCTCAGTGTTGATACCGATATATTTATACCCTCTTCTTCCAATTTTATTTTTAATGTTTTTGCTGATGCACTACGGTTTTCTTAGGCACTTTGAACGATTTTTCGATCAGTCCTCGGTGTTGTTTTTCTAATCCTACGACAGTTCTTTCGCCGATTGCTGGTGGCGGGTGACTGATTTTTTATTTATTTTGAAATTCTGTCCACTGTTTGACGAGAAACGTTTTCTTTTTTTGAAATTTCTCTATTAGATAGTATTTCTAATTTCAGTAGCACTATAACACTAGACTTTTTTTCCTCAGAAATGGCTTTACTTTTTCCCATTTTGTCCTTTTCAAAAAAAACACTTGTGTTTACAAAAAAAAAAAATACTTTATTAACTAAAATTAAAAATTAAGTTTTTTTCACAAGACACGATAACTATATAACCTCTCTGAACAAAACAACAACCAGAACTCAAGAAACTTCACTAATAAATGAGATAGGACTATTTTTTGAACTTTCAACCATCTGTCTACCTGTGCTAATTAGGGACCTTTCTCAGAAAAAGGGTTTGAAATTTTGTAAAGGCTTAAATAATTCAGGTATATTTTACATATTATTGAAGGTAATATACATGATATTAGATGTCAATAGAAAACTTAAAGTATTTATGTAAAATAAATATAATAATCCAAAAGATTTCAGAGTATTCTAAAAAATAATGGGCGGCCCTAATTCATTGAGTAGATACTGTATATATATAGTTACATATATACATATATACGTATATCATAAATTGCTCTTTAAATTATACATACATATATATTATATTTCCCCAACCCTTTCAAGGGTTTTGTAAGGATGGCGAAATGTCGATAGGAGGTAACCTAACCTAACCTAATTCTATTCTTAATATGTATTGTTTGTTAGGAAAAGTTCAAGAAGTCTAACAGTATAGGTATAAGATGTATCTTCTGACCTGAAAATTTATGGGTAGTTTTACTTACAGCACCAAATCATTCTTCAGTGTGGCTGAATTAAAAAATAATGAAAGAAAACTAATTAAACTTAATGTTAGCCGTCCTCCACTGTGTAGATTTATGATAAGAAAAAATGTAAATAAATAGTTAAAAAATTATCAAAAATATAATAATTTACAGATGATTTCACTATTTTATTTTATTTTAGTACATATTACATCCATTTGTAATATTCCTGATGAGTGATTTCCATTACTCATTTTAGAATGAAGGTTAGCAAGACTGAAACATAAATAAGAAAGTAAAAAATAAATAAACAAAACTAACATAGGTCAAAATATAACATCAACCCAGATAATGAACTTATATCGAGGAAACCAATACGTCAACAAGACTCAGATATCATTAGCAATGAATTGTTTAGTGACGTTAATAGTCTGATATTCCTAACTCGTATGCTATGAAAATTGTATTCGAAGCATTAAGGAACCCAAAAAGTAAAAGAAAATCCTTAGTTCCCTGTATAATCCCTAATAAAACTATTTTACTTTACATGACAAATCCAAATTTTGTTTGAAATGATTCAATCCTTTAATAACTTTCAAATTAGTTTGATATGATCAGGACAATTAACCAAATTAGAAATATTATCGTTTACACGAAAATTGGTTGCATTACATTTTCCCCCCTAAATGGAGCAGCAGAATAGAATAGGCTCTGATCACGGAAGCTCCTAATTCCTAATGTATTGCGATATCGTAGCCTTCGATATATAAATAAATCCCTTGTATCTAGGGTAAACATTTCTGGGTAAGCGTTGTGTGGATAAATATGGCTTTAGTGAGAGCTTTCCGCTGTACTTCAGTAGGCAATATTTACTGTACGGTGAACCTCCCCTGGCGGTGGCAGATGGAAAACATGGAAATTTTTACTCATAAACTATTACATAAATGGGGACAGTAAGAAGGTATTTTTAGATTCCAGTGATAACGATTTTTTGTACAATGAAAACGTTTTCTTTTGTATTACGTCACAGAAAATAGCTTTCAGATTTTTAGAGTTTGCTAATCTGTTATTTATTATGCATAAAGTTCCAAGTTCGATCACAGCAGCTATACATAAATGATTTTTTTTAAACGTAATTTTTTTTTAATGGAATAACTCGCAGAGCGTCTTTTTTAGATGCTTGTCTGCAGGTATGATAGTAAGGATAGGGAAGGTAAATGTGAAAAGTGTATCACAAACACCCAGACCAATTGAAAATATATCTTCCTTGAATTCATTTTGCAATTGGCGGAAACGAACCCCGACGCCAGTTTCGCTGTGGAGCGTCTACACAACTACGCCACGGCGGCTATCATTTTGAGTTTGTCCAAATCTTTGTTCACAAATCTTGGTTTGTCCACTTAAAAGATACATCGTTTTCAATTACGGAACTACGGAAGCATCGGCACTATATTTGACCTGATTAAGATATGCCAAGATAAAGGAATTTAGGAAAACAACGCTATCTTTTAATTAAGAAAGGTTGAGATGGTTTGGGCATGTGAATTGAATGTGTGAAGAATGGACAGTAAAACAAATTTATGAGGCAATTATGGTTAGTAAGAGAAGCAAAGGAAAATCGAAGAACAATTTGTACGATCGAGCATTTTAAATACTTGGGCGTAGTTAGGTCAGGAGTCGGAATAATCAGAAAGTATATATGAGGAAATGCATGAAAGTTGAAGAAGCTGGTTTGCAAATTTAGATTGATGTAACGTGCTATTCCCTCTGTCCATAGGACCATCCTGTAGTATCAAGAATGTTGAGCTTATAATTTCCAATACATATTTGCGCTTGGCGGGTTCGAAAAACTAATCACATTAGCGAACAAGTGTCAAGTACCGGTTGCCAAACTTAACGTCTTATTATCGGAAGCAAAGTTCTTGCAAGTTGTTCCAAATCTTGCCAACTATTCGGTTATCTCGGCTACATCGGCGAGAAAGCAGTTAACTTTATCTGGGTTACGTGTTTTTTACATAAGGCTGTGGTAGTTAGCAGTAAACCCTCTCACAACATATGGACCGGGTCCAAAAGCAGCCGTTTTCCCATTTGGCTTATCCTCTACACAGATTCTTTGCCAAGTATTTACAGCAAAAATGGTGACATTAAGGAGATTATGCAACAAATTGCTTCCGAAAAATCTAATTATTTTAGGAATTTATTTTACACAGAGAATTTAGTATACGTTAAATCATGATATAGTTTTTAGAAAGCAGCTTTTGTATGAGCATTTGAATCAAGTACTTGTAGGGTCGAATTCGAACGTCTAGCATCATTTTCGAAGTCTATGACTCTTCCAATTACAAAACAACCTAAATCCAACTTAATATCACTAAAGTTCAACCTTTAACATTATCGAGTGAATGCATTATTATTTTTTATTAATAGTGTAATATAAAAATATCAATATTTTTTCATATATTAAAGATAACTTTATTTTTTGAATCTCTATCTCCACCGATTTAGTTCAGAAACATAAAAGACAAATTTTAATATTTTAATGCTTACTCCTTAGGCTGTTAAATACAGTAATATAAAAAATGTTAACACCATCTTTTTAATCTGCAATAAGTTTTTTCACGTGAATTTTTTTTAAAAAAAAACTTTATTTTTAACAAATATGTGTACATTTCTTAAATTATTTATAGTTTTGGCAGTTACTTTGTAGAATTACATGCTTGTATTTTTTTTTAATAAAACACTTATATAAGACCACTTTTTTAGTGTATACACGACTAGTTTCGAGAACTATAGATGTTAAAAAAAGAAGGTAAAAATACATTCTGATATTTTCACCTGTTGATGATAATGTCTGTAGTTTTCGAAACTAATCGTGCTAACATTAATAATCTCAGAAAAGTGGTCCTATACCAGTGCTTTATTTGTCATATACATATTTTAGTTAAATTCTCTTCATAATACGCTTTGCAGTTCAAAAATTGGCGCGAAAATTATTAAATTGTGTTCTGTAAAATTAAACACACAAGTTTTGATCAAAACATCATAAATATTTAACGATAATAAACCAAAATATTTTCCACCGACTGACGATGAAATTTTGTTTGTGTTGGCAAATGTGGCTTTCGATATTTCTTTGTTAATTGTGTAATGATAGGGAAAACGTAAAAGGTTATTTTATTATCATTGCACTGTATTATGTAATATTAATCAAATTGTTGACATTTATAATGTACTTAAATTATTTAGAAGATCGTGGCTAAAATAATATAAGTTTTGAACGAGTACCACGAGGGACAGTGCCAAAGATTCAAACTGATTGCAATTATTCTTGGCACAAGCATTTTATAATGAATTCCAAACACTCAAAGATAACCCTTATTAAAGCTGGCCAAAACTATAACGTTAAAATAAAATAAAAATTATATATGTGATACTTATTCTTTTATAAAATCATAATTTTTTTTAGTATGTGATACATATTCTAATAAAATCGATTATTTTTATTTGAATGGCAAACTTGATATTTGGCATCACATCAGGTTTATTTAGTTTAATAGTAAAAATTAGTAAATATGGGATTTTAAATAGAGTAATTAACTATAGACAACGTTTAATTACAAACTATTTGTACCCAGCCACACATTGCTGTGGCCCAGTCACGTTAAAAATACAGAAAATAGAAACCACACATTTCTTACGTTTAATTTTTTGAAAATATCAATGAAACACCAATGTAATCGAAAACTCGTTTTGCTGTTACGTTCAACGGTTGGCGCTGCTATTCTGTTAAAAAATGTTTGTCTAATAAAACATGTTTTTACCAGGTGTATGTAAAAACATGCATGTATTTGAATGCAACGTTGTTTGTATGTGTGTGTTTATGTTTCGATACCTTACCTATGGTTTTAAGGGAAAGGTATTTATATTATTTTTTTGACATCTCATCAAAGATAAAGAAGAATATGGAAGTCTGGGCATTTATGGGACTGACGACCGTCATAGGCTGGTTTAAGTGATCACTTTACACACGTGTAATATTCACCAATTCTACCCATTATTGACAACCACACTACTCAAATTCTTGAAAGTTCTACATATATATATGAACCAATTTAGAAACCTTGTTCTTGAATCACTAGAACTTCACTAGAGACATCTATTGGTGAGATGTAAAGAAGCTTTTTACTAAGCAGAAACTCTTATATTAGCATGTGAGGTCCAAATCCTGGATTTCAATCACACACATGGTGAATGTTACACGTGTGTAAAGTGATCACTTTAAACCAGCCTATGACGGTCGTCAGCCCCATAAATGCCCAGACATCCATATACTTCTTCATCTTTGATGAGATGTCAAAAAAATAATATGAAAATAACTCCTGCAATTGGAGATAATCCAGATTTTGTGAACAAGTATTTGGACACACTCAAAATGTTGTAAAGAAAGCTATTTACTTCACTAACCCGCCAACAGATGGATCTTTTAACTGAGATATGAACGCGGTTGTAACAATATTGCATACAAACAACTTTTGAAAATTGAGCCAATATGCTTCGAGTCATGTTGAGACCTATTATGCCTTATTTACGTGTTTGTAAAACGATTTTCTTCTTCACGCAATTTTATACAATGTTTACTATGAGTTGCATTTTAGGAAAACCAATACTACGATTATAAAAGTTTGGCTCGTGTCCAGTTCTAGTATTGCTTTTGATAGGGTTTCATTTATTTTCCAATCCGCCTAAGCACTCGATCATTTCAAACGGCTGTCAGTCACCGTGAAACTCGGGAAAACAAATCAACACTTTACTAATTTATTACATTTATTTAAAAAAATAACGTTTTGCAGAGCTATAAATAAGTAAAAATGAAGCTGAAGGTCGACAACGAGGCCAAAATTTCAAATACCTTGTTCAAAACAAATCAAATACATTTAAATATAAAAATAATATATAAAAAATATTTACAACTTTGATCATTATTCAGCTAGGAATAGTATTATTTCAATTCAAATAGCTCAGTTATTACGTCCCCGTATCTTATATATCGTTTTAACAGATATCAAACATTTTAACATAAGTATTTGCATATTTTTAAAAACATATTCGTTTGTCAAACTAATATAAATTTACATCTTACAATTCGCATATCATATAAATACTTACATACCGACATAAATTTTATTACATTAATGGATTCGTTAGTAACATTTTTAATTTAAGTTTTACTTGGTAAATACCACTATTTCAAAAAAAATAGTGGTATTTACCAAGTAAAACTTAATCATAAAAGGACAACAGTTTACTTGAGAAAGAGTGATGATTTTTTATGATAAGGGGCTGTATACATAGGGTGAGAATTAGCTTTAATTATATTTTTTCATGAACTTTCTTGTAACTTGAACATTTAATAGATTTGTAGAAAACGGTCAAATAAATAATAGTGAAATGGAGATTTTAGCACAAGTTTCCTACTGAGATATTCTGGTCACAAACTATCAACATGTGTGTTAAGATATGTTGAATAAGAGAGGGTAAATGGGAAACAGGGTGACACAAGGGAAATAGCTGAATATAGGGTGGTTCCGCAAACGCTACAATGTACCTACAAATGTCTCGGTTTATTAAATACTTATAAACGTATAACTTATCAACATTTACTAAAGGTGTCAACTTGAGAGGAAATATCCATCGTTTTTTTAAAATACAAATATGAAAGATAAATATTATACATCACAAATTCTCAACTGAGGATCACTTAAGCCACCCAAGTACTAGGTCGTAAGTTCTGGAACACTCAAACTTCCATCATCTTTCGCATACAAAAACGACAGATGCCTCGTTTCAAGTTAGGACACCTATAATATATAATAGTCTATTATCTGTGAGGTGAATAATTCAGAGTCATATAGATTTTTTTTAAATCTACCTAATTTATCTACAGGATTTCCGACATATTTTTATTCATTTTATTCGTTTTATAATCGATAATAATTTTTCAATTAAAAAATATATCCGGCTACGATAACTTTAACCGAGAAGAGCTAAGTTTTCCCGATTTCATTATACAGTGGCGCTGAATGATATGATCAAATCTGCATATTATTTATTGTTCATCCAATTAAACTCGGGAAGTGGCCGAGAAGCTTGAGTGAGTGCCGAGCTCTGTGGTTAGAACTCCGAAGGTTGTTGAATCCATTAGAGTCTGGAGTGAATCGATCCTATTAATGGCACGACGCCAGCACACTGGCAGCGGCTCCTACTAGCTGCTCTCTACAAACAATCGATCTCCTCTCCCAATACCATTATCCCTCTCATTTTGCTGCCCTTAAATCTATAAGGCGACAGAGACAAACTGGATGGAAGCAAACACCGAAATTCATTAACGAAAGTGTTCCGTAAACAGGCGTAAGCGTCATTATAAATCAGGCTTGAGATAATTAAAAAATTATTTAATTTTTACTTGGTGAATATCACTTTTACTTAAAATCTATTGTGATACCGTATCGAAACACGTATAGTAGATTTTAGAAAAAGTGTTATTTACCAAATAAAACCACAATAAATTTAAAATTAATTTTTTGATTTCATTCATTGATTCGGCAGTCACTTTGTTGTTATTATTTTATAAAAACATTTTTCTCATTAAGCCTCAACTCGTTTACGAGGGATTTATGCTCTAACAAACAAAATACATTGTTTTAAAAATTTTATATTTTCCTTAATTCCTGTTAATTATTATTACTGTTGATTTTTTTGCTTCTATCTTATCTATCTGCTCTTATATCCTTTATTATTGTTATTGCAATATATTTTGTTTGTTACAGCTAAAATTACTAGAAAATAAGTGAAGGCTTAATAATAAAAAATAACAACAAATTGACTGCCGAATCAATTAATGAAATTAAAAAATATTTCATTTTCCACGGTTTTTTTTATGTAGAACCGCGTTTTTTAAACTATACCTGTAGAAAAGACCACTCACGGAAAAACTAGGGTGCAAATAAATACGATTTATGGTATGTGGTAGCGGGGAAAGTGACAAAAGGGGGGAAATGATCCGACAAGAATCTCAGCACTACTGCGAGCCCTGCAATGTGGGCCTGAAATCAAAAAAAATAAAAAACATTTATTCGTCACAGCTTAAAAACAAAGGGATAGTACGAAAATTTAAGAACTAAAAATAGTTCCTTTCAAAGTTTCACATTGAGTCGATCCTACTCAAAACAATATTATTTCACCCTTTGTTTTTCTGACTCACGGAGGTTATATTTGTGATGATTATTTTTTACTACATATATCTACAATCGTTCATTTTATATCGAATGATATGAATCACAGACATATTGTTTTAATATATTATCTTTTTTTGTGTACATCGCATAATGCTGCGTTATATTGCTGGTAAATTAGTCAGTTCACTTTAAAACTAAATAACAAACCATCACGCCGCTTCCCCGTAGGGTTAGGCAAAGGGAATATCATGCAAAACCAATATGTCTTTACAAATAATCTTCGCCTGTTCAACATCAATGCATTTCCTCATACATACCGACAGATTATGACTCCTGACCTGACCACATTCAAGTATTTGAAATACTTGATCATGCCAAGTTTTACTCTGTCTTCCACCGCTCCTATTTTCAACTACATTCGCCACATACATTTTTTAACTGTTCTTTCTACTCTTATGTGTTTCACATGCCCAAACCATCTAAACACACTTTTCTTAATTTTATCAATAATACTTATCTCGGCTTTGCATTCTTCCATATATCACCATTAGAACGTTTATCATACATTGTTTTGTCGCACATTCGTCTGAGAGGTCGTATTTTTTCTGGATTCAGTCTACTTTTATCCTTTTTCTGAAAATTTCTTCTTTAATATTGACGAAAACATAAGCAAAATATATGATAAATACTTGGCATAAGAGCTAAAAAATACTCCACCAGCATCTGAATAGTCGCGAAAATGTAAGAAGTTCATTTTTTTGTAGAAAATAACTGTGGTTTCAAAAAATATAGTCGTATCGCGGATCAGTGATTGATTAATCGATTTGCCGACAAATTCCAAATAGCGGTACATCTCTTTTAAAAATAAAGTGAAAAGTATTTGTTTTGTGGTTTTTGGTTATGTAATGTGGGTTTTATATCAAAAGTGCTATGCCAAAATTATTCGCAAAATAATTCGTTTAAATATTTTTGAAGTATAATCGTTTTCTTTGTGAATATTAATAATATGATAAGCGGCAAGTTTGATAAATTTCTCCATCTGTGTGACCCGAATTTTCTTTGATGTCGTTGCCTTTGATATTACGACACCCCATTCATAACGTCTTCACGTCCTTGGTTAGACGAAAATGGTCCATAAATAAAGCTCTCATTATTGAAATTACCACAATTTGTTTAAACGGAGTATTATTAAGATATTATGGAAGGAAATTTCTCGCGTTATTTAACACGTCATTGTGAGCAAATTTTTCCCGGTGTATTTTTTCTTAATGTATATTTTTTCACTTTTTCCACATTGAAAGTCAACAGTAAAAGGAAAGTTTAAAAGACATATCGCTCACTCCTTTCAACAGCGTCAAATATCAAAAAAACTAGATTTTTCAAGAGATCGTTTTTAAAGTTTAAAAATATAGTAAAATGTATTAAAAATACATCAAGTCACTTATTGAACTTTCTACAGTGCAACAGATCTTTTTAGGTAAAACCTGAATGTTTTTTCTCCGTTTCAAAAATACTATGTACATTTAAAAAAATAATTGAACATTACCTTTTCTTCAAAATGCAAAAACAACACTCTCTGCCCTGTAGCGGGTAAAAATTAAGTTAAAAATATTGTAAATTTTCTGGGCATTCCAAAAACATGCACAACTGAAAATTTACGATTTTTGATATATGACGTTGTTGAAAAGAGTGAGCGATAGGACGATTAACAAAATAATTTGAATTTAATTTCCATCTGCATGTGTATTTATAATTTTTCTTCTCCTTTTTTTTCTTCTTCTTTCTTCTTATGGATCCTCGGATCTGTTTCTTTCTTTATCTGTTTCTTATGATATGGATAACCAGCTGTCAAGCTATCGCTTTGAAGGTCTTCCAGGTTATCTTCTAACGTCTGAGTTCTTTTGAAGAGCAATTCGAGACAGTATTTTTTCTTGCATTCTATTGAGATGGGTATTCCAGACTATTTTTTGCTTCACTTTAATATAACTGATTGTTTTCGTATTTTTTGTAATATTTTGGTCTGGTTTGATTTATTGTAAATAACACACACTATTTGTTGTGGATATTGATATACGCCAAGATACAGAGTAATGCTTAAAATGTTTTATCTTCATCTTTATAGGCGTATCTTCTCAAAATCTCATATAATTATTTAACCACCTAGATCGCCCGATTTTACACCAATTTGTTATTAAAAAGAAAAGGTTAATACAACATTTTGTGTTCAAATACTTGTTCACAAATTTGGATTATCTCCAATTATAGGAGTTATTTTTATATAATTTTTTGACATCTCTTCAAACATGAAGAAGAATGTGGAAGTCTGGGCATTTAGCTCCGTAAATGCCCAGATTTCCATATTCTTCTTCATCTTTGATGAGATGTCAAAAAAGTAATATGAAATGGTATATAAATCAATCGTTCAGTGTTTTGCCGATTTGAAAGTCAAAATTTTAGTATTTTGACAAGGGTTACTGCACCACGTCACTCAATATATAATTGATCGTTTATTTTAGTATTATATTTTTCTGACACCAAAAAAAAATCCTACATATAAAAATCTGTCAAAAGAAGTTTTTTTAGTATTCTCTGATCTCAATAATAGTAAATTAATTTATGCATACGTTTACATAAAGCCTAATCTTAAACCCGAATAGTTATTTTTTGAACACTGTAAATTACACAGTGTTATTATAAAACCATTTTGATTTTTTTGTTATTTTTACTTGGTAAATACCGCTATTTCTTAAAATCTATAGCGAAACGTGTTTCGTTGCTTACCGCATCATTTTCAAACACTTTATACGGTGTTTTAAAATGATGCAGAATGCATCGAAACACGTGTTACAATAAATTTTAAGAAATAGTGGTATCTACTAAATAAAACTTAAATTAAATTGATTAGATTTTGCCACAAAGTAATTGCTATTGACTGCAAAGTTACAATTCATCAAACTTCTTGATTGAATTTAATTTCATCCTGGATCGTAGTGCTTGATGCACAACCATAAAAATCGTGACGTAAATTTAAAAGATTTCACAGCGTCGACTGAGTCTTGTGCTTCAAACCTCTTTAGCGCCGCTTTTAAGGCAGTGTTTTCGATCTCTCGCTACTAACTATCCATCGAGGCGCCAAGTGCCTACTCCGTTCCCTGCTTTCAGTAGCTAGCGAGATAAAAAGGGATTGCTCCTACCACGCCAGCTCTGCGCTCACCCCCTCCCCTCCCATACAGCCTCCCATCTACTGTCGCCTCAGGTCTCCGCCGACTGGCGCCCTGGTAGCTTGGCTTTGCGATGCTGCCATGATACAAAAAAATAAATTTACAACATTTTGAGTGTGTCGAAAAATACTTGTTCGCAAATCTGGATTATCTCCAATTCTAGGAGTTATTTATCATGCTATTTTTTGACATCTCAACAAAGATGAAGAAGAATATGGAAGATGAAAAAGAGTATGGAAAAAAAAATCTTTTCGTCTCATTAATAGATGTCTCTATTGAAATTCTAGTAATTGGATCATATATGTATATAGAGCTTCCAAGAATTTGAGTAGTGTGGTTGTCAATCATGGGTAGAATTGGTGAATGTTACACGTGTGTAAAATGATCACTTAAACCAGCTTATGACGTTCATGAGCCCCGGAAATGCTCAGACTTCCTTATTCTTTTTAATCTTTGTTGAGATGTCAAAAAATAATATTAAAAAAAATAAATATTTAAACAACGTGTTACACTTGTTTCAATGCGTTTCGCGTAATTTTCAAACACCGTATAATCAAAATTGTATACGGTATTTGAAAATGGTGCAGAATGCATTGAAACACGTGTTACCTGTAGATTTTGTGAAAAAGTGTATTTAACAAATGAAATATAATTTTTTAAATGGATAAATTTTATCACTGACGAATATTTTTTTTTAAATCAATTGTTTGTATAAGTTTTCAAATAAATACTTTATAATCCCAATTCATTTCGTATTATACTTTAAATCATCAGTATCACTATTCCGTCATAGTTTAGAAAGTAAGCTGTACTAACGTGGTACATTATTTTTTTCAGGTTTTATATTAATTGAATATTATTGTGAACCTTGCTTCATAAGACTAGTGAACAAGTAAATACCAATTGTATGGAGTGTCATATGCACCATTGGGTGAGAATTAGAGTTCGAAAAGAAAGACTGAAATGCATTTATTAAATTTTAAATATTTAAATGTTTATCGCTTTTTAATTCTCGTTTTTCGTATACAATTAAGAACCCTGTTAGAATATCAATATAATTTATTTTTACCATTTCGCGTGCCTATTTAGTCGATATCTTAATATAAGCACGCCAATCAAAAGAACTACAAAATATCGACAGTGGCTTTAATCATAAATTGTATGTATTGTATGTAGTCGACACTGGCTAGAACAGGCATGTCAAACTCGCGGCCTTTTTTTGCGGCCCGCGGATATATTTTTCATTTATTTTAATTATTTATTGAAATCATTTTTTTGTACGGGAACATATGATATTCTTTTACAAAATCATAAAGTAAAATCTACTGTACCTCATGTGACTATCTTTGATAATAAATTATTCACTTAAAGTATGATAAAAATTAAAATGAGATTTTTGAGTTTTTTGATGCGGCCCGCCAGGATACACAAAATACCTTATGCGGCCCTTGGTGCTTTTTGAGACACCTCTGGGCTAGAACACTCTAAAAGGGGGAAAAGCCGTAAAGAAGAAAAATAAGAAGAAGAATAAATATGTATTGTATATATATATATATATATATATATATATATATATATATATATATATATATATATATATATATATATATATATATATATATATATATATATATATATATATATATATATATATATATATATATATATATATTCGTCTAGATTCAACGTTCCTTTGAGCAATTGTTAATGCTCTGATAAATATATCTGGCAACTTCAGTCGAGGTCTCGACTCTGCAAGCCTGGCATAGAATATAGGTCCATATTCCACACAGTAACAGGAAGGCAGAAAGAGGGCGGAGATCATTATTTGCTACAGAGTAGCGAGCCGCCTTTTACAATCTACACACATCTACTGCACAGCATCTCTACGCCGCTACGAGTAGCAATTCGGGTACTTACTGGAACCTTACATAAGTGTGTAGACTATACCGTAAATATACGCTCATGATGGAAATCCCTTTTTGTCGAGGATTGCGAGCCGTAACGCGCCTTTGTTTCAGTCGGCATTATATTGTGAGAACATTAATATTTATTCAAAAGTTGAAAAATAACGACGGAAGTTATTCTCTCCTTCAGAACAAAGCATTTTATACGTTTGTAAAAACCCTAAATTAAAAATACTTACAACCCACGTAAAAATGCTTTGAATAACTAATAAAAATAATGTTATTTATAACCTAAATTACTTGTACATTTTTCATACGAAATACGAATTTTTATTTTGGTTATATTCCGGAATTATATTTATAATGTTCGTCTATGGTATTACATTTTCATGTATAAAATTAATCGTTTTGTTCTTAATATAAATTGGTTTAAAAAAGTTTTTAATTAAATTTCATCTTCAGTGCCTTTAATAATTCACTTTTTTATTTCAATTTAAATTATTATGTAATTGAGGTTACTACTACACAATGAAGTATTTAATTACCAAATTACAAAATAATTATACGTGGATAGAATTTTCTTTTATTTTTTACATACTATCTAGATATACGAAAATACGTGGACCGACATTAAGTCAAACAGATATTTGACGAAATAACTTTTCAAGTATTTAAATGAACTAATAAAATATGCATATTTAAAGTTATTATTAACTTTGTGGTATGATAGTCATGAAGTAGTGTTTTTTTAAAGTAGTATTACAGAAAGTAAACGATGAATGATAAGGAGAGTGTTATTTTAATTAATAATTGCTTTGTTGTAACAGAAAACTGGGTAAGATAGTTGTAAGTGTTCAAAATGTTGTGAATGAGATGTATATTGTTGACTTTTGATGCAATAGGTTAATGTGGATTTGATTTTGTTATATTAAGAATATGGTTTCTTTTTTTCATTAAAAAACATATCTGATATAATGCATTTTTGACTAAATGTCTGTTACTCCAATTTTCCATTACCTAAATGTCTGAATCCCAAATATATTAATATATTATTCATAAAGGAGATGAATGTATTTTCTTTTGTCGTTCATATCATGACGCATGTTTTTTTTGATAATAAGAAGAAATTAAAGTGATAATTCATGTCTCAGAGCACCCCTAACCTTTTAAACTATCCAAGAATATTGCCTCTCTAGAGCTTTGCCTGAAAGATTATGACCACACCCATACATCTGCGCTATTTATTTGTCTAAAAATGGCAAAATTAAACCTCTCTGAAAACCTTTTGATAATTTACTTTGAGTCTTTGGAGCCAAAAACGACATTGTTGCAATACCGACGGAATAATTTGCATATGAAAATTTCACTGACGTCATCATCCCTCTGCCGACGAGCTTCGAAACATTTTTTTCGCAAACTCTATGATTTTAAATTTAAAAACAAAATTCTAAGTTAATTCAAAACTTAAGTGATAATTGTACAACTGTGTTACCGCACAGTTAATGATTTCTTTTAGTTTTTCACTGAACAAAGGCGAATAATAATTAACCACGATTTGTGAACTGTCAATATTTAACATACACTGGAATTACGTAGGCTATTGATATCCGATATTACTTCTTTATTTGAATTGAAATTGTTTTTGTTTAAAGGTTTTGTAATTTAAGCAAACGAAGTCTTTACTTAAAAAACTAATGGCACTAAAAAGCCACATTAAAAACGATATAAATAGGCAAATAAATCCACCTTAATGCTCTATGATTGTAGTTATAGGTGTAATTATTCCGTCTTAGGCTCGGTAAGCAAGGCTAAGACGGCGGTAAGCCCTATAAATACCCAGACTTCCATATTCTTCTTCATCTATGTTAAGATATCAAAAAAATATGTAAATTATGTGTATGATAAACAATTAATGGTTCAAGCATTGTTATTTTTCTTACAAGTAAAGTTGTTTTTTTTTACTATCAAGATTATTATTTTTATAGAACAATGGTTGATAGTTTCTGAGAGCTATTATTATTATTTTCTTCTTGATAACATCATTTTGTTATTTTATTTTGTTTATATTTTTGTATTAAATAAAAAAAAACAGATATTGATTCCCGTGGGACCGTTTTATCCGCAGAAACTTACTACCTAACAGATTTAATAATGAGAACACCATTCCGTCAAATATATGTTTGTAAAATGTAATGAAAAAATTCGTTTCCATATACATATGCATAAGATCCACTTCATAGTAAATTCAATCTTAAAGCCTAAGTACGGCATTCACGCGCATATTAATCCCCAGAGAAATACCATTTGCTGCTTAGTTTTAATATTTATTTACTATTAAACACGTACAATTATTCCACGCATTCAATAACCTAATTCCTTGCAAGGCTAGCATGTGTGAAAAATATTAAGTCAGTAACTACCGAGCAGGTCGCGTGTTATAGCTGTGTATGGCAACCCCAAGTTTCAATTCAAAGCGAACTTTCCTCAAAGCAAACTTATTGCCATAGTTTTGAAATCTACATAATATTTTAAGTCGTATTTCAAAGGAATTCTCTGAATTGTATATAATTTTACTCGTCCATCACAAAATTCGTATAATATCACTACCATTACTTATTACTATAGAAACAAGGTTAAATATTTCTTAAAAACATCTGCAATTGATAGGATTTTACCCTCTACGTTTAACTTATATCGCTTACTCCTTTCAACAACGTCATATATCTATATTTTTCAGGAGATCGTTTTTAAAGTTAAAAATATAATCAAATGTTTTAAAAATATATATCAAGCCACTTTTTGAACTTTTTACGTGCAACAAATCTTTTAAGGTAAAATCTGAATGTTTTTTTCTCTTTTTGAAAAATATTTTCCATCAATAAATTCAATAAATATAGTTTATAAAAAAAAATAATGAAACAATACCTTTTCTTCAAAATGCAAAAACATTACTTTCTGCCCCGTAGCGAGTAAATATAGTACATTTTCTGGGCATTCCGAAAACATGCACAACTGAAAATTGACGATTTTTGATATATGACGCTGTTGAAAGGAGTGAGCAATATTATATTTTTGTACTACGTACATAAAATAATGTTGACTGAGTCGTGGACTTCTAGTCAGATTTTTGTGATTCGATCCCCACTTCATCGCAACTTTATACCAATTTTCAAACAGAATCCTCTCGTTTTATCTAAAAATATTAAAATATTTGTTAATATTTTTAACTGTCGATTTTATATGCACGTACTTTAAAGTTCAGCCTTTTGCCTAATTAGCTTTAATTGCTTTTTTTTTACCTTTTTTTTCATTTATGCCTTCCAAATTTATACCTCCTTAATTTTTGCCATTTTTTTTTCTTAATGATGTTTTTACAATATTGATATTAAATATTATTTACAACTTAAATAGTGAGAAAGTAACAATCACAAAGAAAAAAAATACTGACCATGCCAAGTTTTCCTCAGTCTTCCTCTGCTTCTATTGCCAACCACATGCGCATCATAAATTTATTTTAATATCCTTTCTTTACTCATTCGTTTCACATGCTCAAACTACCGTATAAATCGTATAAATTATATTTATTAAATTGATAAAATTAATTAGCTGTATTTATAAAAATATACATAAATCTATATCTATATATCTTCGTCTTCAAACCTTTATCCGCACCCCAATGGTGCATAGGGCACTGCAGCATACAAACGCAGTTTTATCTTGATCGTTATCATATGTAGGTGATCAGCAGTCCTCCGGATCAGTCCAAGGTAATATCGAATAAATTTTACAGATAAAATCACTTGGAAATCGAGCCCAGGACCTCAAGAACGGTATCCGAGCGTGCTGATCATTACACTACGGAGGCGGACTTTAATATCCATATATAGCCAATTAACTTATAACAAAAATATAACTAACAAAAAATTTATGCATGTAAATATCAATATTTTTTTAATAAGCTTCGTTTTAGTTAAATAAGCTTCGTTTCAATAAAACAAGTATAATTTTAAAAAATATACGTATTCGCAATTTTCCTGAAGAGAAAATCTGAAGCACCGTGAGCTCGTCCTTTCTATTTGGTGTCGTTATTTCCACTTCCTTTCCCGCTTTCATCCGCACTCCGCAGTAGGTCACAGGGTATTGATCTGTAGGCAGGATTGTTACCCCCATAGCCTGTATACGTGCGTTTCCACAGCGAGTACGCCCGTATAGCTGTATAGCTACACCCTATGCTCCGCGCGGCTCTCAATCTTTTATGCGATCCATTTAAATGCTAAGCAGAAAAGCTAACGCCAATAAAGAGTCTTCTGGTATATTTCGTATCTCTTTTGCCTACCGCATTCATCGAACATGTCTAAAATATTGCCAAAATTCAATTTATAATCAACTAAAGGCATGCTTTGATATAACAATATACACAAATATTAGCAAATACAATGTTTAAAAATTAACGAAGTTTATATTATTTCAAACATCTTTAGTGCGTCATGCAAATAACAACAAAAACATAAATAACAATTAATTACGAGTCGTTATATACTTAGATTACTAAAAATAAACTTACAATGTAAAAAATACTAATCACAAAGAATTTGTTTTTAATATGATAGAAAAAAATTATGATTCTCATGTAATCTTTTCAGATAATTTATTACATTATTTTTTTGTAATATTTATTTCCCACAATTTCTTAACTTAGAAGCGTTCAATTACTAGTTAATAAATGCAACATTTTATAATTTATTTAATTTACAAACATTTTACAATTTAATTAATTTACTAGATATTTCTACTTTAAACGTACCTTATAATTTTTGTTTATTAAAAGCAATGTTAAACTTGTAGTATGGTAATATAACACTCTACTTACCATCCATCGTTTTTGTAATACCACTTACTTCATCAGTTTTGGAATAACCATTCTATTATCAGGTCAAATGTAAATTTCATGTAAAGGTTATTCTGAAACCGGTAGTCATAAAAGAGTATTATTAAATGATATTACACAAAGTGAACGATGAATGATAAGGAGAATGTAATCTTATACTAGTTACCTCTCCAAAAAAAGAGACTAAACTCTTGTGCTTGGAGAGAGACTTACAGTCAATGTTTATTTTTGTATTTTTATTAATTTATATTTTTGTGTTTTTTTTTTCAATTAACATGTATAAAAGGCATTTAATTTATTTTGAAAATTTAATTATTTAAATTTTTTATGTCTGTAAGGAGGTTACTGAAACATTTGAAGACATACATGTGAATATATTGTAAAGTTGGTTAATTTTTTTTTATTTGCTGGGGAATTATACACTTTACATTATAAGAAAATATTTAAAAAGAAACGTTACATGAACAATAATAAAGCCAATTAAATAATTCCATAATAAATGTTATAATTAGTTGCACATTAAGATCATGATTATTAGATTCAGTCTATATATTTTCTCGCTAAGTCCATTGTTTGAGAAACAATGCCGGTTTATATTCGTTAGGGGCTGCTGTACCGACGACCCACTGTATGTATATATACGTTAGGGCTGTCCTTTACTGGGTCATTCCGTTTTGTCTCTACCTTTGGGAAACGGTTGGGGATGTTCCCCCGAATCGTCAATTTCCCGCAGCGACAAAAGATTTCAGCTTTTAAATTGGCATTTAATAAGCGTTGAAAATATGTAAATTTGAGATTTCATTTCAGATTTTTTCCAAAAATCGTTTATAAACAACTTTATGTAAAATATTTTAATAAACTTAAATTATAAAAGAACTGTTACTGGTGAGTGTATATTTGAACGAATAACCTCATCTAGATAGCACTGTTATATTTCAAAAGCTAAAAAAAATCTAAAATATATGAAATATAAATGAGAAACAAAAAAGAAATATTTGATAAAATGTGAAACATTTAATTTAAATTTACCTTAATACAATCAAATTGGCTTACATCTCTACCAAGTTACATAAATTATTGATGAACTAAAAGTCCAACTTATTATAAAATAATTAACACCTCTATCACTTACTGGTTCATAGGGCACTGCATCGAAATTGAAGCAATGTATATTTGATAATTTGTCATATGAAAGCAAGGTGATCAATCCTACATTTCAATTGCCAATCAAGGGTAATATTATGTAAATATTGGAGTAGAAAAATATTAAATTTTTTATGACCATCCTGGGAATCGAATCCGAGACCAAATGGAAGATATATGTCCTGACCATTATACTATGGAGGTGGATTTTTATAATATAAGCTTTAATATAATTAATAATATACAATTGTATAACAATCAGTAAGACGTAAGAGTATTATTTATCAATTTGGCAACAACGTGGAATAACATGTACGATTTAAATATAAAAATAAAACACTTGTATAAAACCACTTTTTTGAATTTTTAATATAAACACAACTTGTTTCGAGAACTACAGATGTTCTCGAAACTAATCATATTTTGTAAATCAACATTAAAAAGTATTTATTAGTGAAAATATTTTATTTTTACATATGAGAAATTTATGATGCTATTTAGGCTACAACGTACATAAAAATATATTACTTTTTAAGTTCTATCGCCGCAAAAAGACGCCTTGAAATGAAATTTTACTGATGAGTTGTAAGAATTATTTTGTTTTATTCATGATTATACGTATATAATAAACGTACTTCTAATCATAAATGAAATAGGGAATAAAATTCAAAATTTCTTTGAAAAGATAAAATATGCATATCTTTTTCGCGATTCAAGTATACGAAAATGTATTTATACGCTTACAAACCATGAAAGAAATGAAAAAAATATGGCATAAGTATATTAAATGTGTACTACCTTTTACGTACTCGTATCGGTGAGGCAGATTTAGAGAGAGAATTGGAAAAGCTCGCGATATAAAAGCATTCTCTACCTACACTTGGGAGAAATCTATCGAGGGATTTCTACAATGTGGAAAATGGGAAAAGCTTCGAACGTAGCGCGGTTATTACTACGTCAATGCTAAAAAGAGACACTTTTCATTTTTACGATCGACGGATATAAAAAATTTCAACGACAAATTTATTGACGCTGTCGCAAATATGATCGGTTCCGACATGACGTTCCTGATACGCTGAAATATTCACATCATCTAAACGTATTAACGTTTAGTAAGAACGATGAATTTTCAAATTAAATATCTATAAAACATTTCGTATTTTTAATCTGATAAATAAGTAATTTAGGCTTCTCTTTCTTTTGAGTAATACGTTCTCTTAAATGAAATAACAACTACATATACGGTTATTCATACATTTATTTTATTTGACCAGTGACCGGGTTTCGTCGTTGCCGACATCATCGGACTGGTGGGAGGCTCAACAAAATTCTATATATATATATATATATATATATATATATATATATATATATATATATATATATATATATATATATATATATATATATATATATATATATATATATATATATATATACATATATATATATTCATATATATATATGTATATATATATATATATATATATATATATATATATATATATATATATATATATATATATATATATATATATATATTTATATATATATATATATATATATATATATATATATATATATATATATACATATATATATATATATATATATATATATATATATATATATATATATATATACATATAAATATATATATATATATATATATATATATATATATATATATATATATATATATATATATATATATATATATATGTTTAACAAAGCAGGGGTTGAAATCCATGATTTTATATAATTTCATAAGTTCATGTAATTAACGATCAATATAAAACTGGTTCGATGCGATGTATGGCGCAGATAAGGGTAATGAAAGAAAAAGCCTACTTTCTTAACCAAAAAGTCTGTACGATGTTATGATTTTATTGCGAGAAGAAATATTTGCGTTATTGTTATTTAACGACTTACCAAGAATGAATAAACAATCGAAGCCTTAACTACTTACATTTTAACAAAAGCTCTGTCAAGACGCTTGCCAAGTTAATGTTGAATAAGAAACTGGAATATGATTAATGTGCTTTGCAGTAACGATCTTTTAATGTGATCAACTAAACTTTCATCGGTTGTCAACTATGTATTCTGCGATGATAAATATTCAACACAAAAGTAACATCGCGTTGATATCGACCTATGAAAAATAACGATTATTCTCATCTTACTCTTAAAACTATTTCTTTTCTTATATTTGACAATGCAATTAGCATATTGCAACTAATCATTATCCACTTGGTTTTATTGAACCAAGTGGATAGTAATTTTATTTTATTTTTATTTGTTCGGGAATGGTACAACTTTATATTTAAGAAAAGTATGAAATAAAAAATTGTTACATTAATAAAAATAAAGCCAATTAAACAATTCCACATTTATGTTATAATAACTATTAAAACATTGAGAGATAAAAAAAAAGAGTGAGTGTGTGTGTGTGTGAGGAAGGGAGTAAAAGGGTAGGAGGGGAATAAATGAGAGTTGTAAAAATATTTTTTTCCTACGCAATTAACCGGTTTCATCGCTTTTAGACACACGCAAAGGATTTCAAGATTTTTATTGTTGCCTTAACATAGATGAAGAAGAAGTATTTATTTTGACCTGCCCGCGAGGAAACGAACCCGCGGTTTCCAGCACGGTAGCTAAACACGGGCACTATTACACCACACAGGTGGCTATTAATTATTAGGTGTAAATAAATACGTATAAGTATGTTTATATATTTTTTTATTGGGAAATATTTTATTGAGAGTCACCTAACCTAACCATGCAAATTTTACTTAAAAATAGGTAACGTGTGTATATTTTTCTTGTTTTATTTACTTAGGTACATTGTATGTAGTATATCTTTAAAAATACTACTTACATGTCGCTCACTCCTTTCAACAACGTCATAAATAAAATAAAATATTTTCCAGGAGATCGTTTTTAAAGTTTAAAAATATTATACAATGTATTAAAAATAAATATCAAGCCACTTATTGAACTTTTTACTGTGCAACAGATCTTTTTATGTAAAACCTGAATGTTTTTTCTCCATTTGAAAAATATTGAGTTTTTTTTAATCAAATAATTAAACAATACCTTTTCTTCAAAATGCAAAAACAACACTTTCTGCCCTGTAGCGGGTAAATATTAAGTTAAAGAATTTGCCGCTTTGTTGGGATATAGTACATTTTCTGGGCATTTCGAAAACATGCACAACTGAAAATTGACGATTTTTGATATATGACGTTGTTAAAAGGAGTGAGCGATATGTACATACAACGAATTACTCATAATATATTCCAGTTCCGGGGTCTGTTATGTTAATTCATTCTGGTGACGTCATTAAAAAATCACAACCGAATGATTTTTAAATTTTCGTATACGTAGTTTTGTGCCCAATAACCGGGAAATCGATTTAACCATATACACCAATATGCTAAGTGCAGCTGAAAACAAAGGGGAATTCGTTGACTTATTCATGAAAATCGATTCTTGTAACGACATATTTCACAGATATTTTGATTGTTAGACAATAATAACGTACTTTGAACGTTGTCTCCTTGGGACCAACCGAGATTGGGTACGGTAGAATTAGTTTGTAAATATGTATACCCAGTGGCGGGCATCCTATTTTTTTCAATTACCAACGTCCAAGTGACTCCGAAATCTTTTCTCTGATACCTTTTTTCAAATCAAATAACATGTCATGATTTAGAATTTTGGAATTACCTAACGTCCAAGAAAGTCTGAAATCTAGCTACGGCTTATACAACCCTGCTTATCAAGGCCCTAGTTAGGCTTCAACTTGATTAGTTTTATAACCTATGCCTACTCGTGAGTGGATTTACTCTTTATGTCTTAAGTTTCAATAATTTCATGTAATCCATGAGTGAAAATCCCAGACAAAAATACCCGCTATCTCGTTAGAGGCATGAGTTTGTACATTTCATTGATTCTAAGTTAGCAGTGAAGTTACTAAGGTGTATGATTTTACTTCTTGATTTTGCTTAGGAAGTGAGTTTACATATGTCCTAGATATATGTATATATATATATATATGTATATATATATATATATATATATATATATATATATATATATATATATATATATATATATATATATATATATATATATATTTATATTTATATGTGTATATATATGTATATATATATATATATATATATATATATATATATATATATATATATATATATATATATATATATATATATATATATATATATATATATATTTATATATATATTTATATATATATATATATATATATATATATATATATATATATATATATATATATATATATATATATATATATATATATAATATGTATATATATATGTGTGTGTGTGTATATGTATATGGCGGGCATCCTACCAAATTTTCTCGATCGTGTAATGCGGGTTAACACACGGGCGGATGTTTTTAGAAATGCATGTGGCGCAGGATCTGTTTTGTCTTTATCTTCTGGTATTGTCAGCCATGGATTTTGCGGCTATCCATTGATTGAAAGTTTGTCTCTGTCATATGCCATGCCTCCGCGGGTTTTCATTATTTTTATTAACAATCAATCATGGCTGCTCAAGGTTAAGCGACCTTTCTGTAATGTCAAGAGTTGAAAATTCTCCGTTAATTTATGCTGCTAGGAAATTCTGAAAAAAGCTGATGGTCAGCCATTTGCACTTGTAAAGTCATTCGTGTTTATGTAACAGCCCTAAGATTCTACGATCCACGATTTTCACCTGAAAAATCGTATACGGTATCTGTCACCTGTCCACTAAAAAGCTCATTGTTGCGTAGGATTTGTAATAGTTCACGGATTCTAGCTAATACTCAATACAAATAACCCTCTGAAAGAAATCAAATCACTAATAACTCCATAGGTATAACGACTCACTAAATGATTCAGCGTCGGTATAGATTGTATCACATTCCTATACACAAGACCAACCTGCCGATGGTTATGCCTGTACGAAGAGCTACCGCTATGTTGAATAATATCTCATTGGATATTGATCTGTTCCATGTGTCTGAAGGAGTTTTCCAACGCGGGATTCTTCAAAACCTTTAGCAAAAGTATTCTTGCATATTTTAGATTTTAAGTATACGCTTTCAATTTTAAGTTTGTAATGTGTATGTTTATTGTAAATAAATGAAATTGAATTAAATGGAAATGCTCTTTATGGAACTTAGGTTTTCTTTCCAGTCAACATTTGTATTTGATAACGTAAAATTATACGCAGATAGGTATCATAATATAATTAATGCCGTCTTATGCAGAAACGCGTTATTGGTTTTTCGAAAATGTACAAAAAATATATACCAGATTATAAGCCCCCAAAAACACAAAATACAAGCTAAATATTATTTTCTCAAGTATAATTCTATTTAAATTGAAAACAAACAGCCATTGAAAATTTTGCTCAAAACAAACAGACTCAAGTACACTAGAGAAACAAAGGCAATTCAAACTTAACAAGAAAAGCACTAGAAATATTAAATGGTATGTCATAAGATCAGGTCTTATCTCACAATAATCGGTTAACACAAAAATGTTCTAAATCATTCCATTACGTTTATTTTATAATATCAAAATCAATAATTTCTGTATTGAAAACCCGTTTTTTGTATATGTATATATATATTGTAAATATATATATATATATATATATATATATATATATATATATATATATATATATATATATATATATATATATATACATATGTATATATATATATATATATATATATATATATATATATATATATATATATATATATATATATATATTTATATAAATATATATATATATATAGTGGTTTTTCATATGTGTGTTTCATATTTGTGGAGGTCCTCACCAAAACGTTATATTTCCATTATAAATGATTAAAGTAATCAGGAATTCTAGCTTGTAAAATTGTAACGTTTTGATATGATTTAATGATTTCATATTAGTTTAACACAGGATTGGTCACGTTTTGTCGCAACTTTAATTAAGATTTCGATAGAATACAGTAAACAGAACAGATTTGTATTTGAAGGATTTTTTGTGCAATATAGGAAATGTAACTTTTTAGCGAGGACCTCCACATTTGCCTAAAAACATTTACGTATTAAAAATAAACAAAAACACTAGCTATCTTGATAGTATGTCTTTCATACGTTGCCTACTTTAGGCTATCGGACTTGTCAGAATCTGGTCGGTTAGATTGTGAATCGAGTTAAAATGCCTTCCCGAACAAGCCCCATCAACGGTTATGAATTTGGATTATGAGGTGATGTGCTCAAAAGAGCTATAATATTTCATTTTGAGAACTTTATAATGCCTGCGACTCGGCGTTCATAATAAATCTACCACGTTTTACGCACATTAAAGTCTGCCACGGAAAACTTTTGTCGCTTCTGCTTCAAAATACTCACGAGTTAAGAACGAGTCTTTTCCTTTAAAGCTATGTCAGTTTTGCCGTAGAAGGCACTAATAAATTATTTCCGTCGATATTTCCCTTCTCGTTGGGTAATATCCATATCTCGTTTGCTCGTTTCAGAAATTCACCGGGAAAAGGAATTTGCATAGACTCTATCTGAATAATATATGCTGTACTACGAAAATAATTTATTTTAACCACGAAATGTATTAATGTTAGTGTTTTTTCTTCTTTCTAGGTAGTGTTGGTGTTCATTCTGAGTATTGCATCGCTCATCATCTACTTTATAGACGCGTCTAGGTAAGTTTTTTTCATATAAATACCTAAGTATATAATTTATCGTGGGTGTACTGGCAAAAAACGTTAACTCGAAAATATGCAATTTTGAATTAATGAAGCATATTATAAAGTTTTCAACGTTCTATAAACTGGAAAAATATTCTGAAATATATCTCCATGTCAATAAATCCCGCAAAATAATTTTGCGGAATCGTATATTATAGTTCTTTTTATGCTGCTGAAGTGTTTTGAGGTTCTGAACAAAGTTCAATAATACTTGTGAACACGAGGAACTTCAATGTTGCTTTATAGAAAGCAAAAAATACTCGTTTAGGTGATCTCTTACAATATACTCACTAAGTCCTCCTTATCTTCCTCCTATAGTCCTCTTTGGGTCAATGAAGAGGCGTTTATTTGAAAAACATTTAATAATATTGTAATTTTTGACAAACAGTTATTAATGGAATCTTTTCAAGTAATTTCAGTCATTTGATTAATGCTTTCCAGATTTTTTTAAAATTAAATAACGTGTCATGATTTAGAATTTTTGAATTACCTAACGTCCAAGTGACTCTGAAATCTATCTACGGCTTTTAAAACACTGCTTACCAAGGCCCTAGTTAGGCTTCAACTTGATAAGTGTTATAGCCTATACCTACTTGTGAGTGAATTTACTCTTTATGTTTAAAGTTACTATAATTTCATGTCATTCATGAGTGAAAATTTAGGCAAAATACTCGCTATTTCACTAAAGGTATGATTCTAAATTAGCAATGAAGTTATTTAAGTATATGCTTTTGGCTCTTTGATTTGACTTGAGTGTTTACATAGGTTATGAGCTTACATTATTGGATGAAAGTCATTAAAAATTTAAAACATATATAAAACATTGTTAACTCAACATATTATAAGAAAAATCATTGTGAAAAAAAGAAAACATTACCGATTCATTATATTATAAAATTGTTATGTATTATACTATTAATAAGTAATTGATCATCAAGCTCCAATTTTAAGTATCCTGCATTATTTTTTCCCTTATGTTTTCAGCGAGGAGGTAGAACGATGTCAGAAATGGAGCAACAACATTACACAGCAAATCGACCTTGCCTTTAACATATTTTTTATGGTCTACTTTTTTATACGAGTAAGTACTTTTTAATATAATTTCTCTTATTAAGGGCTAGACTTAAAAGGGGCGCATCGATATTAACTTTTTTTCCTGTAAAGCTAATTTCTTCTACTGATTGAAATTCAATGAGCTTTTCCTTTAGCTGAACGCGTTGTACCTTTTAAAACTAACTTTTGTCCGTGAGGTAATCGAAAATTAATATAGGTACCTACGGCGTTATTATACCTTTTATATAGCTGAATCAAATTTAAAATTTGATTTTTTTTTCAACAAAATTTCTTTACGTTGAATTATGCGGGTTATTAATATGAATTATGAAATAAAACGTTGAATTATCCGGGTCAATATCTTATATTTTCACATTTTGCTTTCTGAATTTGATTCTTCTACCCATTGGCTTGTCTCTGGATTATTTAAAAGCGTCTAAAATATGTAGTAACATACCAATAAAATACTTCAATAAAATAGAGAGAGAAAAAACTTTATATGGTATTTTAAAACCCTGAGTAGCGTTAAGGGGTACGAACCCAAGGCTTTTTTTATTTATGTGACGGATTTATAATTTTGTAAATTTTCAAAATCAATTAGACGAAACAATGTTTGCGCTTGCGTAATTACAGTCTTTATTTATATAATTCGTCAAAATGATAATAAAGTTGCTTTAAAGTTTATTTAAATGATATTTTTAATTTGTTTTGGTAAAAAGCTTGACATTGAGTGATTTTTGTTTAAAAAAAGCCATGCGGTCACCTATCTCGATGTTTGCAAGGGATTCGGAATTAAACTGTTTCGCGCGGCCTCTCACTGAAACGCCATACGGCGCGCAAGCGCACGAATTTACTGTATTAAACCCGAGAATGACACCGATTGCTGCAGCTTCAAGCTACCTGTTTTACCAGGATTAGTATTCCGGGGTTAAATAAGATAGTGTCTATTTAAAAATTAACTCATATGTATAACGTAGAATGTAAACATGTGTATTATTTATTTATACATTGTATTTTTTTTATCAAAAAGTATATACTTGTGTTTTTTTTCCGTGGCAACTAATGTTGGATGAAAAATACGTTGCGAAATGAAAAATTCCTTATCATAAGTATGATAAACTATTTTTCCTCATATCCCGCCCACAGAAAGCATGGTCGCATTTTATTTTTTCCCAATATCCTCGTGAAATGATAAATCGATGGGTGTCGAAGAAAAAAACATGAGTTTTTACGACGTAATCATATTGTTCAGGATTTTTTGCGAAGTCGTGTAATGTCAGCTGACGAAGCTGCTTCTTCAAATATTTCACCCAGTCTCTCAACAAGAACGTATTGTTACTCAAAATAAAATGTATCACACCAGAGCTTACTTCCAACTCTTCTGCAAGCTCTCGAACGGTGATCCGAAGGTTTTGGATGGTCAAAGTCGATTAGTCGATTATCAAATGGATAGTCGTTTTGACTCGCTGACTTCCATGGGTTTGCAGTAATTTTTGAATGGGTTGAACCACTTTGCAATTCGTAAAATGTTTAATGCAGGTCTTACTTAAGCTGTCAATTGATTAATATAACATTTAAAGCGATACCACCGCTAATCGTGAATTTACTCTCTTTTAAAAATAAACACGCAATATGCATATTCCCTCATTCATAAGGTGATTATTAGTAATAGATGCTCTTTGATACATTAGGTTACCTAGATCAGCCATTTCAAAAATAAGTTTGAAGTTTTTATTTTTATTTATTAATGTACTTGCACATCTTAAATGGTTTTACTGTAATAGTATTTAAAAGTTTATTCTACTTGCATTAATTTGTTTTGTTTGTTTATGTTTCAGTTTATAGCAGCTAGTGACAAACTATGGTTCATGCTCGAAATGTATTCATTCGTAGATTACTTTACGATACCCCCATCCTTTGTATCAATATATCTGGATAGAACATGGATTGGTAAGTTAAAAACAATTTGATATTAGTAATTTTAGTAAATAACCACTCACCGACTACTTCTGTCTACCGGTTTCGAGACGTACCCGTCTCTTCGTCAGGACATACACTACAATTTAACAATCATGCGAACAACACTACACCACACCCACTTAGTACTATTCACATACACTATCACTACACATGCAAAACATGCAGAGCGAGTTGTTAGTCCCACCATGCTTTTGGGAAACTAAATAATAAAGTAAAAAATGTAATATAAATATACGCAGGTTGGAAACTATATTAGGATTCAAAGAGAAGGGGGTAGGTTCTGGGAAGTGGGAGGAGTTGAGTTAGGAGCTGATCGGTTCAATGTTACGTCGAATAAAGGGCTGTATGGAAAATTTATTTGGTTATTTATTAATATCAATTAAAATGTTTGACCACAAAGTAAATGCTTTGAATATAAATAATATTAAAAACAAATGTTTATAAAATGTCGAAAATATCTCCTAATATTAACAAATTTACCTGTCATTAAAAAAACTCACGAACCTTATTATATTTCAAGCCTTGACTCATCTTATTACCTACTTCAAATTGATATATTGCTAAAAAATTAATAAAATTCATAATATTTACAATTTACCTACATTTTTTTTTGAATTACCTAACGTCCAAGTGACTCTGAAATCTAGCTACGGCTTATGCAACACCGTTTATCATGTCCCTACTCAGGCTTCAACTTTATAAGTTTCATAGCCTATCCCTACTTGTGAGTGGATTTACTCTTTATGTTTAAAGTTACTATAATTTCATGTAATTCATGAGTGAAAATTCTAGACAAAAACACTCGCTAATTTACCTACATGCTTTCCAATATGTACGTCGTTAACATTGCTAAATTGTTGACTTGATGCATAGGTGATCCGATCTTTGTGAACGGATCATTTACCTAAGTGATCCGTTCACTAAGACCGGATCAATGGAAAAGTGAATATTATGTCGAACAAATGAGGCCAAGAGAGGGAGAATTTTCTTCAACCATCATAAAAAAGTCGTTGGGAAATTTTATCATAAAACCTTACTTTTCATTTGTCTATTTACCACTTACCGTCCCTACCCATGTAAAATTAAGCTGTCATAATCCGGAACCAGGGAACATCAAAAAGATATTCTATGCTCTATGGTTCCGGAATTTGACATTGACAGACTCGTTTGTTTTGAATTTTGAAAACGAGTCGGGTCGTTGTATAATAAGTCTTATTATTTTTACTTCAATACTTAATTAATATGATGGTAGTTTTCAGATTTAAATGGTTGTGAATATTTTTAGGACTGAGATTTCTTCGCGCCCTGCGCTTGATGACTGTGCCTGATATATTACAATACCTCAACATCCTAAAAACATCCAGCTCAATACGTCTTGCCCAGTTAGTTTCCATATTCATATCTGTATGGTTGACGGCAGCTGGAATCATACACTTGGTAAGTTATTTCTCTAAAAATAATAATTATTATAAATAACGGGGTTTTATCACTCGGGGGAATATCTAATTTAACATACTCAACCTATAAAGAATTGTGTAAGACTCGTTTCGTGTTTATAACAGCCGATATAATCAATATTTTCATTTATCATTTTCTTTTGCAAAATTCGCCTTCGTAAAAACGTTATTTTCATAAGTTGGTAACGAATGACGTCACAGAAACGAATCCACACTACTACTATTATAGATCTATAAAGCAGATACATAATGGGATACGCTATACACACCCGATGGCGTCAAATTTGATGACGTATAGCGGTGTTCGTTTTTCGTTTTATTAAAATATCTAAAGTTTAAACCTTCATATCTCCCTTACTTCTCTACAGATTTTAATGATAATGTTACCGATAGTCTTGTGATTTTTCATATTAATTTATTAGCCAATATTAACACATCATGAGAATGATCCATTAATTTTCAATCATCTTACAGTGTGTACAGTAAACCCTCCTATAACGTTGAGATAAGTACCGCGTTATTGGAGGGAACATTATAGGAGGTAAATGTTTTGAAATTGTATTTGAATTAATAATGACTCATTTCAGTTATTTCTGCTGGTTAAAATATAAAAATACAATGAAAAATATTGACCCCCTTTAATGTTCCCTTTGATAACGCGGTACCTATCTCAATGTTATAGGAGGGTTAATTGTACATGGTCAAAATAAAAGCTACATAGCAATTTTGATCACATTTTTACCTGCAAATATTGGATTTTTTTTTAAATATTATAATATTGCCTTTGATACAACTTTGATTAAAGCATTATTTAAAAAACCAGTGAAATTTGCAGAATTTTTTATTAAAACTATTTTTATTTACTTAATTTTAGAATTATTTGTAGTAATAAATTTACAGTGGAAAGTGAAATAAATGCGTTATTTAGCCCTTTTTTTAAAAATATGTGTTTTAATTAATTTCTTCTTTTTTTTCATTTATGAAATGTCTTTCATCTGTACAAAAATTGCTAAGATATTAATCAAACAAAATAAGGCAAAAAAAAATACAATCATGACAAAAATAATTACTTATTAAATTATAAATACTTAAAAATAAATATTTTCCCTTTTCTAATCCACTATTGGTCCGCCTCCGTGGTGTAATAGTTACCATGTTTAGCTCCCGTCCTGGAGGTCCCGTATTTAATTCCCAGGGAGGGGGGTGAAAATAAATATTTTTGACTTTACACTCATATTTATTTAATATTACCCTGGACTGGTCCATGAAGCGGGTGATCACTTTGCTTTGAAGTAATAAAGAATCAAAATAACACTGCGTCAATACGATCCAGTGCCATATGCACCATTGGGTGCAGATAAGAGTTATAAAGAAAGAATCCACTATTTTAATTAATTCATACCATGTAAATATCAGAATGAGTTGATTCCTATCTGTGAGAGTAAATACATGCCCGTTATTGTTATAAATGTATGTGTGTATGTGGGTAAATATAAGTTAAAGAATATCACACTTTGTCTGGGCGTTTGTCTACTACACGGAATTACATGGAATTTTACTGTCCGGTACGTCAGTTAGCGTTTTAAAACGACGATTGGCTTGGATTGGATTGTGCTTTTGTACATCTTTTTTAGGGATCGGTGCGTGAACACATTGCGCGTAAATTCGATCACGCTAAACTGTCGTAGTTGTTTTCATTTTTCAAAACCAGACTGCTGGACGGTGAAATTCCGTGTAGTGGACAATCGCCCAAAGAGTGCGTTAATGTCTATGCACTTGTCAGTTTTTTTTTTTTAAACTGCACCCTCTTATAAGTTTGTCTGCATTTCATTTTGCAGTTGGAGAATTCCGGAGACCCTCTGGAGTTCAACAACCCTCAGCAGCTGTCGTACTGGACTTGCGTGTATTTCCTTATCGTGACCATGTCCACTGTGGGATACGGTGATGTCTACTGCCAAACCGTTCTAGGCAGGACATTTTTAGTATTTTTTCTCCTCGTTGGCTTGGTAAGTAACATTTCAGTATTTCCTTACCTTAAATTATAATGTCGATAAATGTGGCAATGTTTGTGAAGGTATTGAATGTTGACTTTAGTTTTATTTTATTTATTTCTTTACATTGGAATTACTTTTCTACTTGTTGTGTTTTATTTCACATACTCAGGATTGTACTTGTGTAAACTTTATTCGGTAAAGTACTTGATATTTCATGTGTTCCTTTCTTCAACAGTTGAATGTTTGTTCGTGAACTCTGTTGTATTGCATGATTGGAGACATTAGGATGTACAGCAAAAGGATTGTCCTAATTTAATATAACATAGGATTCACGACAAGTGCTGTAATGGATTTCTAAAATAGTGCCAGTATTTTATCGGTCCTATTTTTAGTTTTTCAGAACATATCTTTGTTTTTAATATATGTTTATTGAATTAAGAGAGGCTCGTGCTATGCATTACACCAAACTGAGAAAACAACATCATCCATTTAAAACACAAATATGTATACGAAGATGTATGATTGAGTGCATGTCCGCAAATAACTGTCAAGTGGTTTACGTAACTCTGTTATGGAAGTGATATGAATTTTTTACAGCTTTGATATCAAGTTAAAATTATATATCAATCTAATCGAATCGATTGATATCATGATTAAAATAACTTTGGTCAACATTCATCCTCAACAGCAAGCAATCCAGTATTTTTTGCCGCTTTTGTGAAAATACAATAAGAAGTCATTTGTAACTGAAAATCGATTCCTGCTAATTTAAAACCATTCATTTCTTGAATAATTTGTTAGACTTTTAGCTAACTTACGCATTACAAAATGCCTTTCATAGCGTAAATATTTGACGGGCAACACCATTTCTCAGAGACATTGAATTTGATTTTCAAACAGTTTATATTTTATGTGGAATTTTCTGTCAAGTGTCAGAAATTGTACGAAAGTTTGCTAATTATGTTTTTTTTAGCTTCGAATAATTAGGATTTCATATGGAATAGTTTATTCTTCATACACAATAAAGTAGGCAACTCTCACATTAGTCAAGTTACCAGCACTCTGGTGGCAAGTTACTCTGATACCCGTGTCATGTTGCGCTGAATATCGGCCATGTTGTGGTTGCCTCCCTTCCCTCGCCCCCGCCCGCCCCTCGGGGCACTCGGCCACTCGGCCACCAGCCGCAAGGCAGGATAGTTGGGAACAGTGAGTCAGATAGGTTCCTCGCACCTCTACATGCACACCGCGCCACCGGTACATTAGTACACTAGGCGATACCATTACTCATCCATCTTACATACACATCTACTTTTGGTTGTTATTCAGTGCATGCCTTTATCCTTAGTTGTTCCTTTAATCTCCTGACTTTTGCTTGCTTTTGCTTTAAATATACCCTAAAGTGTGTTTTCCTTCCCTCTAGTTTTAATTATTACTTTCTGTTTACTTACAAATGTAGATGATCGCATTAAATCCGTCCGATTTTGTGTGTGAATATCGCTCTTGTTATTCGATGGTGTTTTCGTTTGTCCGTCGTTTTCTCGATGAGAGCGACAGGCATTCCGAAATAATGAGTTGGAAATGTAAACACCGATGTCTATTCCAGGCAATGTTTGCCAGTAGCATCCCCGAGATAATAGAGCTGGTAGGAAGTAGGTCCAAGTACAGTGGCGAGCTGAAGCGTGAACACGGAAAGAGGTATTCATTAGTTGATCTTGACACTTTGCACTATGGCGGGATATTCAATTTTGGACTATGTGCATATTTTTACCATATTTTCTAAGAATTCTTTTTGATCTCATTTGGTAAAAGTACATTTTACCCTATGCGATTTTAGATTTTTTCTAAAAATATGCAAATAGGTCTCTTAAAACAAATGTCCCGACATAGGTTTCCTGGTAAAATACTGTTTAAACGATCAACTTCTGTTGGCATCAGTGGCGTCAGATGTATTGTGTTATCTACTCTCCATTACTGAATGGTATACCCAAACCATACCAGTGTTGGTGTTCTATCAGAATTTCTCTATTCTCTCCTTTTCATTCTCGTCTCCTCTTTTGGAGAACATTTACCAAAGCTGTCTTTTTTTAATACAAGCTTTTATTATTTTCCTAACTAGATAAAAATAGTCAACTATCTGTGTCTCGTAGATTTTATGTTGTCATTGATGTTAAGTAACTTGCACAATTCAGTTATGTTTGTTATTTGTTTGTCTTTTACACATTCATTTTTTAAGTTCCAGTGTACTACCCAGATTCAATAAAATTCATCACTATCCACATCCACTCCCAGATGTAGTTCAACTATCTTTTAATATTAGTGAAAATTATAAAACAGTAATTGGTCGTTGCTGTTTTCATAATTGTCATGAAGAAAAACATTACAAATATGTACAAAAGTATGTAATTTATATGTATTTATATGTAATATTTTATTCATACATGTCTTCAGTGTCATTATAGAAAATAATATGAAGCAGACTGTGTTTTTTTTTTTTAATACTGTTTTCCAAATAGTAATTATGCATTGATTAAAATACAGAAAAATTATTTCCTCAGTATATTGAAATGTATTTTTTTTTATCATTATTTATAATTACATTAAATGATGTTGATATATTTACATTAAGTTATGTGAAAGAGGTTTCCCAAATGGATATTTTTTACATATTACATGATATATTTTCATTATATACGAGTATATGATTGTTACGTATTGGTATATTCTCTTTCATAAGACTAAATTCTATCTGCCTACTTATTTATTTACCCTTTGATATCTGTTCCTCGTTAATATCTATGAACTCGCCTGAGTTTGGTTTGACAATTATTTCACCAAATATGTATGATTTATTTTTAATTAGAATTTTGTAAAATTGTGCGTGTAGCAATAGTAGGTGTACTTGTATATTAGAGGTAGTAGACATTATCGTATGATAATACTTAAATAGTTAAATTCTGTCATCTGTTTTCTAAAATTCGCATCGTCGTCAACACGCATAGGTGTCGTCTGTAGAATTTTTATACAAAGGTATGTGGTTTAGTATTTTATTGAAACTGGGTGACTAAAAGATGGAACCTCAAAATAAATGTGTATGCAAGAGTACGCATGCGTGTGATAATAATAATAACTCCACGTAAACACTTTTCTTTTAATTTTTGTCATTGTATATTGATAACATATCCTCATTTTAATTTGTTATGGCAAGAAAATACACACTAAAACATGTAAATCATTTCGCTCATAACGTAAGAACCTACGATGACTCACTACAGCCAAACGATTCGTGGTCCTCGGCACACAGCCTTGTGTAGGGACGTGTGTGTAGAGTGGGGGGCGGGTAGCGGTGCCGACGTAGGCAGGTAGACTGTGGGCTGACCGAGTGGGTGTTGTGGTAGGCTGTGTTCGCCAGCTGGATCCCCGAGATCACGGAGCTGGCGGCCCAGCGGAACAAGTACGGCGGGAAGTACTCCAAGGACATTCGCCGCAGGTACCGGCCCGCGCCTTCACTAACCCTCGCTTGTCTCGCCCCGGCCCCGACGGAGCGCAGCCACCTCCCTCGGCGCCGGGCCGGCCCGCCATTTGCTAACATCCACTTTATTCTACTCTCATTTTATCATAACAGAGTTGGTTGACTTGAATGCCGAGTTGTTTTCCTTTTACTAGTGTTGGTTTCTTGGTGCCATGGCGCATGCTCAGTAAGGACTAGACACGTATACTCCGTACCTATACTCTCGGTTTCACCTCCCGAGTCACGAGTCACGTTACCTCCCGAGGACAATGTACTGTTGTAAATGAGTAGTGTTTTGTTGAGTAATGTTTGCTTGCACACGATGCCTTGCTGCCGCCACGCTGTAGCGCTAGATCCAGCACCACCATGTCCCAAGAAACACACACAGCCAGTGCCGCCCTTTCTCGTATTCTCGTACCCGCTACCGCGCTCCCTAGAGGTCTTCTTCCACACACTAATACGCTTGAACGTCTCGCACGAATGAATGATTCGACTTGGTAAAGCTACACTAAGCGGTTAGTGAGGGTCGTACTTGTATACATGTGTTTAACTCGATGATAATTGTGTATATATTCTGGTACCGTATATTAATAAGATTTCCCCTGTGTTTGTACCTTCCCTGGATGACACGTGTATGTCTTGTTTGTCTGCCGGCGTGTAGGCGATATTTGCCAGTTGTATTCCCGAGATTATTGACTTGATCGGCACTAGACCCAAGTATGGCGGCACACTGAAGAACGAGCGAGGACGCAGGTGAGCGCCAACAATGGACCTCTGCTATCCTACTACTGTTTGTGTTTCGTGTTGTGATAACTATTCTCCTTCCTCCTCTATTCTACTCTCTTTTCTACCTAGCACGCTTATTGTCTACACTGTTTTACGAAAGAGGAATTAATCCTTTGTTCTGTATTGACAATATGTGGAAGACATAGTCATCTTGTTATTTGAATGTTCGTAAATGGTGTCTTATTGGAAGATTAGTGTTGTGGTTGTACCCATTTAGGTGGTTTTAGTATACTTTGGAGGAATGTTGTATATTTGGAATGATCTCTCGGTGTATACTTTATGAACAACGTTATTTAGTGTAATAAGTAGTTTGTTTTTCAGAGTTTCTAGGTTTTTATTAAAATTACCAATTATTTCACTAATTCACATAACTCATAGTGACCTTTCAGACATACTTGTAGACTGACATACTTGTTTAGGGATTTCCAAACCTGCACGTTGTATTATGTCCCATAAAACTTAACCATTCAACCTAATATTCTACAGTAACTATTGCAGTAAGCGATACTACATAGATCCGTAATACTCCAGAACATAACTTAGAGCGTGGCAAGGCTGTGTGCATTTAGGACATGATATTTTCAATCAATAGTTCGGCTGTAGAAACTAAACTGTAAAATTGTACACTAAATACAGACAATTATAGAATTAAGTCGTAGGTTCATTGCGTTGTCCATAGATTTTGAGAAGTAAGATGGGTGGAGTTTGGCCTTACTGAGTTATCCAGAGTCCGGTATTGCCAGATCTCAGCCATTCCCTTTACCAACCTATACCAACGAGTATTTTCCTTTCTCAAGGTTTTTGACAGTTTTCATTTTATTTATCATGTATAATTACATAACATTTTACTTTTATAGTTTAATACGGTAATGCCTGCTGACTAGATTGCATGGCAGCTGTTTGCACGCGTATGTCATAGATTTGGTTAAACCCACCCACTGTTGAAACACTTGGTAACATTTGAACAGTCTACATAGTGTTGGTTTATATATATATATATATATATATATATATATATATATATATATATATATATATATATATATATATATATATATATATATATATATATATTTATATATATAAAACATTAACCTTTTTTAACTTTTTTAAACACGACAATAAAAAAATTAAATCATTGCATCCAAATAACGATTGATTAAAGAGTTAGTTGATTTAACTTTGGTTTTAGTGGAAAGTAACCTATGAGAATGTCTTTTTATAATGTTGAAAAGTTTCCTGTTATCTATTTTTGCATATAAATGACTATATCAATTAGTTAAGTTAATATTGGCTACTATTACTTTATACATACACTGTTTATTCAATTTACTTTTTCAACATTATAAAATGCATTTAGTTTTAATTTCCTTTTATATTTCACTAAAGAGAATTTCATATAAGATTTCTTATCCTCATGAAAAGAATTGTGATGTATCTGAATACATACTTCACTTTTAATTGATATTATAGTTCTCCATTTCAAACTATTTAAATAAAAAAATCAAACATGCATGCAGTGATTTTATTTTAGAGATTTCATTAGACTTTTTTTTTTAAAGCATTTTATTATATATATATATATATATATATATATATATATATATATATATATATATATATATATATATATATATATATATATATATATATATATATATATATATATATATATATATATATATATATATTTATATATATATATATAAATATATATGTATATATATATATATATATATATATATATATATATATATATATATATATATATATATATATATAAAAATATAAATATATAAAATTAAGACTAAAACTCAATGAATAAAATGAATTTTTCAAGCACAAGAAAGTTTTGTATCATTTTTACTTTTTTGTGAAAAAATATTTTATTCTGTTCCACAAGGAAACTTCCATTGTCATGTCGTGCCATGTCATGTCATATAGGAATAATTAGTGAACACATCGTGCTTCGTTGGGTTTAATTTTTACAACCTTTTTTGGCCAGATAGTTTTTTTGTTGTTGTTGCAACTTTTAAAGTTAAATGGATTGTAATTTACATCTGACATATTTTTAAGTAAAAAAATGCTTTTTAAAAATGTTGATCTTTATTCTATAAAAAAATACATATGTTATTTTATTTGTAATGAATACTAATATTGGAGCTTTATAGTTTTTAGCTTAGATAAGATTTTTTACTGATTCTTCTTTTATGAAAAATATGCATTGATTTGATACATTTTATGCAGTCAAATTAGAATTTTATCTGCATTTTACGTACGTATACCTCACATTTTATTTCTTTTGATACAATTCACTTTTTTACTCTTCAAAAAAAGGTATTTTTTAATGAATTTAAAATAATGGCACATATTCCTTGCTTTTAATCCCTCTTTTCATGTATGTGACATGTGTAGGCAAATTAATAATTCTATATAACCGGGAAAAAAGGCACATCATTATGTATGAAGGTATGATGCATTTTATTGCAATAGACGATTCTTTGAAAAATGTCACGTACATCTGATTTGAGGGTTATTTGCCATCAAACTTAGATTCCTACATATTTTTTAAACATATTTTATTACTTTGGTGCATTAATTATTACAAATGCACATCAATCGATAGCTATTTGCTTTTCTTGCAAACACATAGCAAAATTATACTAGCTCCAATACTTAGTGTAGATGTATGTACCTGCATGACTCAGCGGCACTAATTGCCCTGTATAATAAGTTAATCATTCCCAAACTAATTTGTTTGTAAAATTTCCGCTAGGCACATTGTGGTATGTGGTCACATCACATATGAATCCGTCAGTCATTTTTTGAAGGACTTTCTCCACGAAGATAGGGAGGATGTTGATGTGGAAGTTGTGTTTCTCCACAGGTAATGAAATCATTTTTGTTTATTTGATCCATTCGAGAATTTGCAATGAAATTTGAGTGATTGCACTTGACTGATTTTTTAAAACTATTCTCATATTCATCAGTATTTCAAATTTATACGAACAAAAGATGCACGCATTTGGCATAGTAAATCAGGCACAAGCTCAAAAACAATTTCAAAATAGAATACATATTTTTTCGGTCAAATTGTGTATCATTTCTTCCACAACAGGAAGAAATAAAACACAATTTAACCTTCAAAAAGATGTATTCTGTTCTCAACGTGGCCGTGAAAATTTATGTTCAGTTACATAAATTTAATGTCGCTTTAATGGTACAACTAATCAAGTGCAGCTATATATTTTTTTCTGCATTCCAGACAGGCAAGCATGTGTGAAGGTGTACATTGTAATACAATGTACACTAAAGTATGAATCTAATTGTAATAATGTAAAACTAAAAAAAATTGGTGTAAAACAAAGATGAAGAGTAAAAAAAATTAAAATATTTAGGAAAAGTTGTAAAATAAAATAAAAATTATACATACATTAGAAAAATAATATTAAAAAAGAGTGTAAAATCTCCAATTTAAAATTTGAAAATCTTCAGGAAATTCATTCATCCTCCAAACTCATCAGACAATTGTCAATGACATACTTTCACAAACCGTAAAGTGATAAATTGATAAGATAGATGATTAATAACAAAGAAAGATGTCTTAAGCTAACTGTCCCCGCCAAGTTTTTAGAAAAAAAGTTTTATAACTCAGGAGCAATGAAGTTGGCATGTCTTTATATGACGTGTGTGGTACATGATCAGTTTTACCCTTAAATCGACCATATGTTAATATTTAATGTGAATTATATTTTCCTATTCCTTTTGGGTTTGTCCCGGATTTACTGTTTAACTGCATCTGCTGTGGTACAGATGCTGGTTGATTGAATGATTAATTCTTTAAACATTATCTTTATAAGTGTTACACAGTGTTTGTTGTTATAAATGTTATAAATGTTTATGATAAGATGAGATGTCTTGCAATGCGTTGTTTGTCTATTGATAAATGTGAATTTATGTTGATTGTTATCCGAGTTGCACTTTGTTTTTACATAATGTTCGATAAATAACATTATTAATGGCAGAGCTGAACCGACATGATACTATTTCAGGAAGGAACCGGACTTAGAACTGGAAGGTTTACTGAAGCGGCACTACACAACTGTGGAGTTTTTTCAGGGTACCATGATGAATGCTGTGGACCTTGAACGTGTCAAGGTTAGGTGATACAAAGCTGGAAAGAATCTCGCACGGCAGTCGTTTAAACACTGTTTCTATTTTTTTTTTACAAAACCTTATTTATATTTACATATATCATTTAAACATCACTTTTGTAGGATTGAAATTCTATTTTTAATTTATCGTCTTCTTTGAGCAAAAGTACATTTGGCTTTGTACATTTTGGATTTGTAGTTCACATTGGAAAATATGGTTATCGAATCCACTTTTGAGTATATTATTTGCAATAGTTATTAAATTGAAGCCGTAATTTTCAAGGTGAACTTACGTAAAAATTGAAATAGAATCTGCAAATGTCATGTATGCATGGTAATGTTGGTATCACATAATCGTAACGCGAAGCCGCCACTGCAAGCCGATCGTCCAGCGTCCGGGCAACGCAATAGTTGGTAGACAAAGAAGGAACGTTTGTAAATTACTCGAGATGTCTGCTCCAAATTGTGTCATCGAAACTAGCTCATCCTTGCTGTTAACGATTCTCTCTAGTTTGCCAAACATGCGGCTGGACATTAGGGTGAACGAACATTTGACAAAGGAAGTTATTAATTGTTAAATATATTTCTGACTGCTTACGATAGGTGACAATAGGTTGTATTTTTTCGTATAGACAAATTTGTAACAGTAGGTTAATATAGGTATGTTTGGTTTGGTTAAATTTTCGTTCAGCTAAATGTCCCGAAGCTGCCAGACAGTGGACCGATGGTACACTGGATTCGATGACACGATTTACGAGAACCTCGGTACTATTAGTTGACCGCTTTGTAGTGGATGTTAATGGTGATGTGATGGCAGGAAACCGCCAGATTTGGAGCTGGAAGGACTCTTCAAGAGGCACTTCACGACTGTGGAATTCTTCCAAGGGACCATCATGAACCCCATCGATCTGCAAAGGGTGAAGGTCAGGACTGCTGCTATGTTTGTGCTCAGCCATGGCCATGTATTGGCACATCCCTTGTGTGTGGTTGTGGTTGTATTGTTGTGCCGGTGTTAACAGCCTCCGCTAGTAAACCTGGTCAGATCCTAGAATGCCCTATGTTGCGTAAACGGTCACAATCCGATTGGGCTGACTATTAATATTACAAATTCCCGTAATACATATTTTCAAGCATTTCGATGTTCCCTGTTTAATCTAACGAAGCTTTATCTGTTGTTCATCGGTTACATGGAAAATTATTTGCCTTGAAGTTTGCTTTGTGTAAGAATGTGTTGTCTCTTCTAACAAAAAATATGTTGTGCGTAATCATTGTTCCATACTTCCACGGAAGCTATCTTGCTCGTTTGTTTTTGGCTAATGCATTCTCGGCCCTCCTGGCTCTAAACAATTTCTGTTCATTTTACAGATATTCTACAATATATGTATGCATGACTTCTGGCATCTGTTTAAATCCGAATATTATAAACACAATTTAGAGAGGTATGGAAGTTTTAGTTGAATTCGGGCCATCCATGGCTACTTTCCTATTAAATCATTTACAGCGCAGAAATTTTTTACTACTCCATTGGATAGTAAGTTTTTTGTTTTTTTTTTTTTTAATAAAAATTATACATTGAGAATTTTATCAAAAATTTGTTAAACTATTATCGTAAATAAAAAAAGAGCAACCAAAATTTACAAATTATTCAATTATTTTTTCAAAGCAGGTTGGAGACAGGTACTCTAATAACAAGGTGCTGTAAGTTCCAATTTCATGTTGTTTTTTGACATCTCATCAAAGATGAAAAAGTCTGGACATTTACAGGGCTGACGACCGTCATAGGCTGGTTTCTTTTCATGTTTTAATAAACTATTTCTACTTTTCTTTAGGCGTAAAAGTATGGTAAATATAGGTATAAACATAATGGTTTTAATTTCTTAACAATAATGCTATGGTTTGGTCATGCATATTTTCATAACTAAACCGTGTTTGGGAAACAAAGGTAAATGTACTAAAGAAATTATGCAATAGTTCAATATTTTTTTGTGTTTTTTTTAGAATAACACAAAAATCTTTATTTTTAGCGTTAGACAATATTGAATGTTGTGTGGGGATAAGTAAACACATAGATCAAAGCATTATTTGCATGTTTTGCATGAAGTTTTTTTTTTAATATTTATTTTTTTATAATGATATTTCTACATACAAAATGAATATCAAGTATTTAGGAAATTAGAGTAGAATACTACTAAATTATTTTCTATGTAATTTGATATAATTTTGTAGATATTTTCACTGCAACCAAAAAGCACTTAATTAATTCACATTTAAAAAATTCTTTACACCATGTATATTAAAATAAAATTAAAGATTTCACAAAAAAAAATTGTATAGAACTCAATAGGTAGAAGTTAATTTTTTTTAATATATGGCTAAAAGACATACATTCATTATTTTATTCAACTTTATTCGCTCCCTATGTGGAGCATGTGGAGTCCACAAATTGTCTCAATTCTTTTCTGTCGGCTGCCAGCTCCCTTGCATCCTTCCAAGTCAAGTCCGCGTCCCAAAGTTCTGACGAGAACTGACAACGAATGGTCAGCAGTGGTCATCCTGGGCGGCACTAATGATGGGAAAGCATGTTAATTCAAATATAAAAATAAAACACTTACAAAAGACCACTTTTGAGTTTATTAATGTAAACACAACTATTTTCGAGAACTACAAACTGTTTGTAATGCTTGCCGTAATATTTATAACATGCTGAAAGTACAAAAGCTTGAATTTTCACCTGTTGATGAGGATATCTATAATTCTTAAAACTAGTTGTGTTTACATTAACAAACTCAAAAGTTGTATTATATAAGTGTTTTATTTTTATATTTAAAACATTTGTATTTATTACCTTAATTTTTAATAACCCTTTCACAAACTCATGAACAAGTATTTTTTTTTTAAGTATTATAACTTATTTACTGATAAATATAACACTAATTGTACTGATAAATTTAATATTTTTAAATTCCTCTGTTTATTTCATTTATATACAAAAAAGCCTTCTTAATTTGCATGCTTATCTGATAAAATGAAGAAGAAAAAAACCTTTCTCAGTTAAAGTATTCATTGAAAAAAAATGGCTTATCAGTATTTTTTTGCTTCAAGTTCCTTTTGAAAATGTCTATATTTATACAAAAAATAGCTTGTTCTAATATTTTTGGTTATGTTTTAGGTCCATGAAGCAGACGCTTGCCTTGTGTTAGCAAATAAATACTGTCAAGATCCGGATGCTGAAGATGCAGCAAACATTATGAGAGTGATATCTATTAAAAATTACTCGGATGATATAAGAGTTATTATTCAACTTATGCAATATCATAATAAGGTAAGATTTTTTTATCAACTATTTTGACAGCGCTATATTTAAAACTTATAAAGTAAAATGAAAGAGGTTCATAGTGTTCTGCTGTTTACTATTATAATCTGTCCAAAATGGATTCCATGTTAATAATATAGAAGACTGTGGCTGAGATTAGTCTCAATATTTGTAACATAACACCTTTCAATAGAAACGTAACTCACGAAAATAATGAGGGACTGTACTTTTTTGTTAGACAATTAAGAGGACTTTTGTTGATTTATATGTCAAAAAATATAGTTTTTGTAAAGATTAAATTAACAAAAAAAATAGAACCCTCAGTATTTTGAAATCAATTAATTTTAACCATTAGAGTGCTGAGAATCGATATATGGACTTATTTTTTATTCAATACGTCAGTACTGCGAGTTTTACATTCTTATATATCAGGACATTAGTTTTTTGTCTGCTAGCGACATTTTTCTTTCACTCTAATAAATTTGGTATTACTACAAGGAGAGAGCGAGACAATTGTCGTTTGATCCGATTAAAAACCTCCCGCTTATCGGATGGCTGTCGCCAGTCGGCGCCCGGCTGCGCGCTGGGAGGACGTGACTCTGTGACTCGAGCTGTGTAATACGACTTCCATACAAATATGAACTGGGGTCTTTTAGTATCTGGATCATGTGTAATTTTGGATGGTCAGTGTGGAAAAGGTCAATGAAATCCTAATGTTACCATATGTTTCAGGCGTACCTGCTAAATATTCCTTCGTGGGATTGGAAACAGGGGGATGATGTGATATGTCTAGCGGAACTCAAATTAGGTTTCATAGCACAGAGCTGCCTTGCGCCAGGTTTCTCGACCATGATGGCCAATCTTTTTGCCATGAGAAGCTTTAAAACTGTAAGTACAGTATTAATATCTTTACCACCTTCAACAGTTTTATTTGATTTCTAGGCAGATTTTGGTAAAATCAATTATTAAAAATATAATAATTTTGGATAACTTATACAGTGGCATTTACGTTAATATATATATATATATATATATATATATATATATATATATATATATATATATATATATATATATATATATATATATATATATATATATATATATATATATATATATATATATATATATATATATATATATATATATATATATATATATATATATATATATATATATATATATATATATATATATATATATATATATATATATATATATATATATATATATATATATATATATATATATATATATATATATATATATATATATATATATATATATATATATATATATATATATATATATATATATATATATATATATATATATATATATATATATATATATATATATATATATATATATATATATATATATATATATATATATATATATATATATATATATATATATATATATATATATATATATATATATATATATATATATATATATATATATATATATATATATATATATATATATATATATATATATATATATATATATATATATATATATATATATATATATATACATAAATGTCAAAAAATCATTTTAGTTTTATTTTTATCAATCATTATTTAATAATTACTTTTAAAAATACGATAACAGTTTTTAAATTCCTGGCATAATTAAGTAAAAAAAAATATTAATATGTATATAGCTATCTTATTTATACATTTACTAAAAAATAATATACCTCTTAATTCAAATCCCTTTTTATCCTTTAATTTTGAATGCTATATTAACAAACAAAAAATTCTCATTGGCTTCTATTTCATTTTACATGTTTATTATCTTCCATTTATGGTAAGAATCAAATTTCTAAGACCTATTACGGATCAGAAAAGTAAATCTGTCGCACATTTTTTTAAAAATACCATAGTCGTTTTATTTTTTGTTTTATTTTTTTACATTTATTTTTATTTTATTATTGTTTTGTAATATCGAAATAGGAGCAGACTCATATACGTATCATGAGAACACTTCGTGGACTGTGCTTCACAAATGTATGTAATGTTTTCAGTTATTTGCATTCTGGTGAAGGTGTTTGGTTTCGCTACATGAAGGTGTATTGAACATTCCAAGGGGCTTAGAACTAATAATACCTTATTTCCCTATAAAGCATTTCTATTCCTCATATTTTTATAGTATTATCAAAATCTTAAATTCGTAATTATTTTACTATATTTTATCACTGAAATGTATACTTCATTTTAAATATTCTTCTTTGATTATGTGTTCTAAGCTCTCGACTGGAAATAAATAACATTAAACATCTAAAACAAGCCTTGTACTGTTCACAAAGTATTTTGTCTAACGATATTTCTATTTACAGCCATGGTTTATGGAGCTGGGAGATATAAGCTATGTTACGGCATGCATTTTGTGCTTAGAGCTTTATTATACCACAAATGGGCTTATTATGTGTACTTTTTATATGTCTAGAATCATATTCTTACCACATCAAAATCGAGTGTATATTTAGTTAAATAAATAATATTTAAGAATATTAATTTTTCACATACTTTTGTATACATTAAAAAACATACTACTGTACACTCGAGGATTTCTTTATTTTTCTTTTAAGTGTGGCTACATAATATAAATGTCATTTCAAATCACAATAGTACATAATAATTAAAACTTCTTAGTTTTGTTAATAAACTACATATTTAGTTATTTATCGGTGATTATCTTTATGTGGGTACCATGTGCAGTAATTAAACAAACAATAGCTTGAGCCATTAATAATACTGTATGACATGTAAAAGATTGAGACTTTTGAGATTATTCAAATACGCCTAAATTAGTATTTCTCTTTTGAAGCGGCAGTGTTTTGAATGCACTAAAGAATTGATTTTGCTTTATTAATCCGTACTGAATAACGATGTAGAGCTGAAGTTTTGGATTTGTTTGGATAGTCTTGGAATGTCTCAATCTAACTTTAGCGTAAGGCTGTAGGAATAGGAGTAGGTATGCAAACTGTTTGGGATATTGTGGTGTGATGTTCCAGTCTCCAGACATGCAAGTGTGGACGAATGACTACTTGAGAGGAACGGGAATGGAGATGTACACGGAGACGCTAAGCCCTACGTTTATCGGCATGCCCTTTGCCCGGGCTACGGAGTAAGTGGTCCCAGAGCACCCGACTGTAGACGCCCGCCTCGAGGCGTTCCTTTCTTTGCATTCACCCTCTTCAGACCTGTTCGGATTGATGTTGCCAAGTCATTCTATCGCCATGTTTATACATAAACACACAAATTACTCATACAAATATACATTTATTTTATATTCTTTATATAAATATGTATATGTTTTCCTGATTCAAATGATTGTTTATATATTTTTAAGTCTTAGTCTTCTTAACTCTTCCAAAGTTTACAATGAATTCAACTCATTAGATTACCGCCCGCTACGAAGTGAGGGCTGGATAATGAGCGGAGTTCCTTATAAGTATGCGGCATGCTTTCACGAATGACATTTACTAACTGTATACTTAAAATGAATATAAACAATCATCTGTATGTGTATTAAAGCAGTCTATGGCAAATCCTGAGTTTTGTCATGCCTTTGTAAGCTTCATCTTTCTTACTGTCTAATGCTCTATAATTTGGTGTTTACCTATCGATGTTGTCTTAAATGTTTAAGTATATATAAGTTAATCGACGATTCGCACTCTACCAAATTCTGTTCAAATTGGCACTGACAGTGTTGACAGAATTTTCTTGAATATTTAGCAAAATACATATGGTAAAGTTTAAGGAAAAGCTTTCAGTCTAAATATTGCTAAATATGTATCAATAATCGGTGCCTGCTTAGTTACGTTTTTAAAACATATTTCTGGTATTTCATTATCCCGTAATCTGTTTCAAAAGCGACTTTTATGTTATGCAAATTTTTAAAAATCTACTTGATTTTCCGTGACCTGTCCCTTATTTCCCGATCTCAGTGTAAGTAGACGTATACGAGCATGCGTGTTATTATACATCTTGCAGGTATCGCACGCTGTCATCCGAGGTCTCCAGACGATCCGTAGTGTATGTTTGCATCTCAACTAACCGTTCTGTTCCGTTACTCGGGTTCGATGTCTAGAGTGCTTGAGGAAAGAGAATGTGGTCTAAGGACAGGGTGCACGGTGCAGGGTTTTGGGAGGGGGGCACATTAGCGCGGAGGGGAAGCATCGCAGCGAGAGCAGACAGATGAAATGTTTGGTTGTTTTTCCAGTCCCCCGATACGCAAGCGTGGCAGAACGATTACCTGCAGGGCACCGGCTGCGAGATGTACACAGAGACCCTTTCTCCTTCATTCACCGGCATGACGTTTCCTCAGGCCAGCGAGTAAGGCAGCCTCACCCCTCACCACACCCCTCCTAGTACCACGGTACTCCGTGTGACACCTCATCTCCAAATAATTCTTTCTAAATCTCAAATTTGTAACTAATCTAATATCCGCGCTCCGAATAACATTGATGCGGTGTTACATGCGTACTTGCCTGCTGGTTTACTTAGGTCATTAGGACTCTTAGGGTTCTAGACCGGAATGATTGATTCCTTTACATTTTGGTGATTAACTGCACTGACCTACGTCGGAATGATAACTGGTTGTAATTTTATTTGGCTGCATCCGGATTCTTTTAACAAGTTGTGTGTGAATGTATTACAAATAGGTACTTTTATTTTCTTGATACCTTCACTGATTCTTTTGCCTTAGTACAATGTCAATGTTTTCTTTTTGCATCACTTGCATTGGTGTTGTTTATGTACCAGCCGTACACTCTGCTTTAAATGTTCATATTGTACACTTCTATATTATACATAATCTATTATGATTTTAGTTTTATTTACGTATATTATATAAAATTATTTTAAACCTACTTACATATCTAAATACATATATATGTTTTATTTGATTATTTTCACCACATTTTATCGGCTACACATGACCATACACCCAAATAAATTAATTTATGTTAGAAAATTTTTTTGCTATGTTGTAGGGTAATAAATTATTTTTTTTCTATTTCTTAACTTGTCCCCTGATTTGCCATCTCACGATGCTGAGAATGCAAACAAATAACTAGATAATCAATGTATCCATGAACTTACTTCTCCAAAGAAAGTGAGGCATACATAAAAGTATTTTACTTAGTGATTTAACAATTTGGTAATTTAAAATAGATTATTTAAGGTTTAATTCAATTTATAGAAAACCCGTTGTTTGCTCACAGCAGTTTGTACTTAGTAAATTTCCATCAAATACCAATCCAAATAGTTTCCAAATAGTAATACCAGGTGTACAAGTATGGAATGCGTATTGTTTTACAAGAAAAACCTTTACATTTGGAAGAATGAGAAAAAGTGGTGTATTTAAAATATGCTCCATTACTAGTTATATATTTTTCCCATCTTTCGTGTAATATGTGGATACCACGCCAGATAAAATCTTATTTTTTTTCCGCGAACTTTTCATCGATCCATTTTTTCACATCATGGAATGAACCAAAGTTCTGCTTTATAATTTTGTGGGCAATCGATGAAAACATGTAATAGTTGGAAGGTGCTAAAGCACTTTCGATGCAAAAACGATTTTCTTTTGTATTGTTTAAGCAAAGTTTCAAATGTGGTTTTGCACCATCTGCCTCTCATTCAGCTTTTGGGCACATCCATCTGCCAACCTTCTGAATCTTTCCCATCTCTCGTAGGCAATTGGAAACAGCTTGTTGACCAACGTTCAATTGCTTTACGAGTTGTTTTTGTGTTTGAGAATCATCTTCCTCCAGGAATACTTGCAATTTCACATCTTCGTACTTTTTTGACGAGTTTCCATGTTCCTTGTCTGCAACATCGAAATCACATTTTTGAAACACCGAATCCATTGTTCGCACGTATCTTGCAATAAAGCATGTTCACCATAAGTTTCTTGAACTAATCGGTAAAATTCAGCAGCAGTTTTCTTCAAATAAAAACAAAAATAATGTTTTTTTTGTATATAAAAAGCATTGATAACATTGTGTAAAAATAATGTTATCCGTGAATGCTCTTTATTTGGCATAAATTTTGACATATTGAACACAGCAAATCAATACTATGGAAACACTTGTGCGTGTTGACTCATGTTGATGGAAGTGTGCACACCAATGCAGTATATTTGCCCACACTGCATTGGCATGTCATCTGTTGGCTGAAATTAGCATTTCATAATTGTATACCTGATATTTATAAAGTAGTAAGAACTATACAAACGTACATCATAGGATAAACCTAGTATTTTTCTTATTTAAGTACAAAGCATTTTTAATACACTTTTATAATATAAACCAATGAGTGTTAAATCACATAATATCTTTAAAAATTTACAGTAGGTCCATAAACTTTGTGTAATTAAATTTTATAAGCTTGGCTTTGTCATAATCAAAATACGTATGAAACTTATTTTTAAAACTAATTTTTAATGTTTTTATTTATGGAATGACTTATGGCATATCAAATTCATAGGTTTTGACATTCTATAACAAACCTGATAATTAACAATAAAAAATGTTTTTTTTTTTACAATAGCTAATGCCTATCTCAAATCATTGCATGAAGATTATAAAGATATTGCTTCAATAAATACATGTATTTCTTTTTAATAATAAAAAATTATATCTTAATAATATAGTGTTCATACTGTCAAATAATGTTTTTCCTTTTTTATACTTAAAAACATAATCTTCTTTGGATATTTACAGCATTATTGATGGCCGCATTCTACAATTATGTTAAATGTTTAACTGGAAAGTGCTGTGATATCTCATTTATCTGAAATCATAGTTTTCTAAAGAAAATTACTGCCTTTTGTATGGTGACGATGCTGTGCTTCTTGCCATTAGTAGAGAAGACCTGCAGTCACTGGTGAATGTTGACATATCCAAAGTCATAGTTTTTAAAAAAGATTAATATCTGGGAGTAAAATAGTAGTAAATGGGGAAATTTTGGAACAAGTAGATGATTTTTTTTATTGGGAAGTATGAGTTCCAAACAAAAAGTTTAGTAGTGTGGTTGTCAATCATGGGTAGAATGCTGAATGTTACATTTTCATAAAGTGATAATTTAAACCAGCCAATGATGGGTTGTAAGCTCCATAAATACCCAGACTTTCATATTTTTCCTAATTTATTTTAAGTTTTCAAAATATGTTATTAATTGTTTGTGATAAGTCTGCTTTTCTCCTGATGGCTTCACGATATATCAACTTGCATTATCTGGTATAATGTTATGGTAATATATCAATATTCTTTTTTACCATTCTTTCAAAGAATGATACAATATATATATATATATATATATATATATATATATATATATATATATATATATATATATATATATATAAATAACATTTGAAGCATTCATTTGGCAAGAGGCGAGTATTTCATTAGGTTAAAAATGAATCGGTGAACAGTTTTGTGGAATATGACCATATGTCTGGTTTAATCCTTTAATATTGAAATGTAATACCAATTTTATGTTCTTTATCTAATCATGTTTATTTTTGACAGACTTTGTTTCACCAAATTAAAACTTCTTCTACTGGCGATAGAAATCAAAGGTGGCGAAGAAGGCAATGATAGTAAAATTTCAATTAATCCCAGAGGAGCAAAAATATTAGCAAATACACAAGGTTTTTTTATAGCGCAATCTGCAGATGAAGTAAAGAGGTAAGTTGTTCTTCTTGATTTACTGGTATTCTCTTTTTCTCATTCTAAATTCCTCTGTATAGAAATACCTTTTGAAAAATAATAATTATAAATGATATAATTATAAACCAATGCTAGTCAACCGGAGGAGCGTGCAAAAATTTAGGGAAGCAACATTTTTACTACGACAGATTCAATGCTTCTTCGCTTTCTTTTGTTTTTCCACCCTTCAAGGGTGTTCTAGCCAGAGTCCAGTTATTCAGATTTAAATCAATCTTTTTGTTTCTGCTAAAATAGCCTTCATATAGTATACCCGGCATCACCAGTGATTTGGATACTTGTATTATTTATGTAAACTGTCTATAGTGAGTTGATTTTGAATTCTGGACAAAATAAGCTGAACAAATTTCTCAAAGCCCCCTTTATTTGAATGAATTTTGAATTATATGTAATAAAATATAGGGTGTTTGCTTTTAGTATGACATCCGTAGCTACATCACAAATGCTTTATTTTTCAGAGCCTGGTTTTACTGCAAAGCTTGTCACGACGACATAAAAGATGAAACATTAATAAAGAAATGCAAATGCAAAAACTGTGAGTCTGACATTTTTTTGTATTCTTCTCTATTGTTAAACATATGTAATAATGGTCACATTTATTATGATTTAAATAGGTACTCTCCGAGGGAAATATATAATAACTCCATTATGTACTGTATATCCTACTTATTTTTAATATAATATTAGAACTGAAAGGTTTGTGTAAATATGTTAGTCCGCAGAATAAATATTGACATAATTGTTGTGTGTTGGGGCATATTTTAGTGGCGGCCCAGCAAAGGAAAATCGGGGGTGATCTAGGTAACTGAACACAATGAAAATAATCAAATGCCTTTATCCTTATCGGAAATAGATATCTGTAGCCCTGTACTGTGCAATATTTTATTCATTACTGACCTTTTCATCACTCGCCTGAGCCTCTGTGCCCGTCTTTTTTTCTTCTTTCTCTTTTTCTCTTCATTATTCTCGAATGCAGACTTACCGTAATGCAGGTTGTATTGGAGTAAAGTCTACTCGAGTTTTGGTCATGCCATTGGAGTGAGAGTGACAGAGTGAGTGATTTAAGGTCACCAGTATTTCCATCACTCGGCTGGGAAACATTGTCCGTCCATCGCATGACCAAAATAGATACTTAATGCTGTAATGAGATTGTATTATAATTCAGATTGTCAGGGAATGACTTAAGACAATTTGGTTTCACACGAGGCCCTTATTGCACATTTTTTTTCAAGACTGCATGATTATTTGTTTCCTTGATAGAATGTGTTTGTTTTTAATTTCATCTTACTAAATTAAAGATACTGTACATTCACATTTTTTATTGAACTTGAGAATTGTAGGTATACATAAAATTGAAATCCACCAAGAGAGCGGTTTTACTTACTAGCTGCAGAGTTTTGAGTGCTGTATTTTGTTATAACTTTGTATTATACCATTTCTATATGTTTACGAGACTATTCCAATACTTGACTTGTGTTCTTAGCTGTAAAGTCTAGAAATATACCATATTTGCAGGACTTTCTCTAAGAATCTCTTGTGCCAAAGGAATCCCTCCTTTTCCACAGTTCCCATGAGCCAATACACACACCCTCACCCCACACACTTGCGCTGATTACCCCGGGTATCAGGTTCCCACCAACCAGCCAAGCCATCACTTGTCGCTTCTTAACTCGGAAAGACCCACACAACAGTCGGTACCTGAAGTAAACTACTGAAGGATGCATGATCCGCTCCATCACCGCTAACATACATGTCTTCTTCACTTCCGGATTAGTGTTAAGTGATAGGGGCTACGTCGGACGTATCGGATACTTTTATCCCTGCTTTGTTTTTTCTTGGTATTCTGGCTTTTTGCAGATGTGGGAATGATCATGATGCAGACCGGAATGGTGAAACAGGGTCTGAACACCTACCGAGGTTGTATGGAGGGTACGATAAACCCATATCAACTGTGTTTTACAATACTAACTATTCTCAACTCCTTCTGCTCGTACTCATCTAACATTCATCCAGCCACTTTCCTCACACTAACAACGCGTTCATTCTTAACATACATATTGGTGTAATGTCATTTATCTGCTTTCTTACTTTGTAAAATTGGAAAACAGTGTTGGTCCAGAGTTTCATAGATTTGTATTTTATTGCTAGAATATTGATTGCCCTGTATGTTGTAAGCGATTGGTGTGCTACGCAGTTCATTTTCAAGCTAGTAATTTCAATTCATAAAGCTTTGACATTATATTGTAGCTTACAAATATATTTCATTCAATTTCCATGCTGCAAAGATGGGCTTTTCTCGTTTTTAGTAGGCACTTAAAATATACCAAGAATTCAGAAAAAAATACGAAAATTTAATTTAAAAATGAATAGTTTTGTTTGAAAATGAAAATTTTTGAGCACAAATCTACACTATAGTATCATATTATTTTATGATATTTTCATTATTTCAAAAAATATATATTGATTTGCGATTGATAGAGATTAAAATTTTCAATGAATTTTTCATCTAAAGAGTATTTTTAACATTTAAAACTGCATTAAAATTGTGTTTTTTTTTTAAATGAAAGGCAATTTAGGTTGAGGACAATATTTACTCATTCATAATTTGGTAGCTTGAATCATCTCTTTCACCAGCAGAGTTAGGCAACAGGTGGCCGTGCCCAGGGTGATCGGTGCAGGTTGTACACTCATACTAGTCCCCTCCCGCCTTGTCGGTAGTCCCTATGTCCCGGTATGTCCTGGTATGTCCCGCTAGATGTGCTAACCCATGTGCGGGGGAGAGGGCAGGGCTCCGCCCCCGCGACGCTGGTGTGGTGCTCCATGTAACAATAACAGCTAACGTCTCTGTTTGTTGGTTCAGTGGCAACATTCAGGAAGGGTGTGCGAGCGGTGCAGATGGTTGGAAGGGCAAGTACGTATCCACCCCATAGACTAACTTGTACCATTTTTAACTCATTCCCAGTTTATGTGGGGACTAAACTCCGTGTACCGTTACAATCTCCGGAACTCGATTATCTGGGATACTCATATATTGAACACAAGTGTGTATCGTTGTAAATTTAGATATCTCGATGTTTAGTTTAATATAACCCTTATAGAGTTCCGATATATATGTTGTATATTGTTATTGTTTTGATGGGAATTTGAATATAAATTTGGCATTAATTAGCCGTGGTACCTGTTGATATTTGGGATGTTGAGGTGTGTAACTTACGCACTTGTCTATGTGTATATACGATGGGAGTTTAGTGACTCATCTCCAGCATCTAGACTGTGTTCTCGTTGTTGTATTGTTTTATATTATTTGTGACAAATAATAAATCTGTAACATCAGAGTATAAAGGATACCGCCTTACTTAGTAAACATCTATATGTGATTGCTGTTGTGGAATGTGTCGCCTGAATACAGGTGTCTGTTCAATGTTGTCTGTAGGTGTTGCGTGATATGTGTGAGTGAAGTTTAAGTCTACACTTGTGTTCGTTGTCTTTTCAAAATTTATTTTTTGTTCACTTATTTTCGCGTTCTATTAGTTTTCTGAAATTCAAATGTACATTAAATGATGTTGTTTAAATTCATGTCACTTTGTTGTGTGTAAATGTAATAACAAATCTGTTGTGTGTCTTTCTTTCTGTCTCCTTAATTCCAACACATTCGTGTCATGACTCACGACACAATGTAAAGGCGATGAGGAGTACATCCTTGCAAGTAAGAATAAGTCTCATGTGACCTTGAAGAGTAGTACATGTAATTACCAGCTATCCACGTGCTCGGTGCCACCCTCGCCTTCTCGGCGCTGGCTCATCCGACTCTGGCTTCCCCAGTCATCACGCCGCCTTCTTAAACAATAGAACGCTTCTTCTTTCATTAACACTCCAGTGGATTTGATTTTTTGTTTCATCATAAAGTCATAGGCAAATCTTGTGTAAGCTCTTAAAAGAGCAGTAGGAATTGTAAAAGACCGCAATGAAAGTTCTAATTTTTATACTGGACCTCAAACTCTTAGTCCTTAATTGTTTTCTTAATAGTTTACTTTTTGATGTAAATATGCATATACATAAACTTTTCAAAATTTTACTGTTCTTAGAATAATAAATTCTTGTACACATATATTTTAACATGCATAATGTAATATAACATAATACAAAAGAAAATATTAATTGTTTACACAACTTTCATTGCCGTTTTTGCATGAAATAACAATTTCCAACACTTCACATTGCTTTATAGTGATCGAAGCAAAATTTGAAATGTTCTCAGTATCGGAGTTATCTAACACTCTTGTTGTGGACGCATGCTTTATTTTAAGAGTAATTTTCTCCCTTCACTTAGAGTAGAGTTGTAGCAACCTAGATTTGGAATGTGTAAACCGCATGAGTGTTTAGTGTTCCCAAGAAGGTAGGTTTCCACCGTCTTTTATTTACATTTTGTCAATTCACTAACCAGAACCTTGTCGGCCTAACCGAAATTTTACTTGAAAGTAATTAATATGTTAAATATCTAAATTCTTGAATCTAACAGTTACATGTTTATTGCTTTTGAACTAATGAAAGAATGCCATATCAGTTGGTTGGTGCTTTTACCCTTTTGTGATGGTATTTTGGAATGTGTTGGGGTGTTTGCAGATGACCACCACCCTCCTCCCACCTTCACCCCACCAGAGTTGCCCAAGAAGGTTCACGTAAGAGGTACATAACATTCGCTACAATAAAATGGCTACATTTCTTATTTATATATGACTAGGTTTACGCCGCAGTATAGTTTTGCTTTGCTGAATCAGCACATAGATGATATTTGGCAATTCGCGTGTAGAATTACGTGACAAATTTACGTTTTCACTATAGAATTTCCAGCAAATGTTACAATATTTAGATTGCAAATAATTTGGCACAAATTCATTTACGTTTATTTGGTTTACTTTATATATTATTTATAAATATAATTTAGCTTGTTTTCTTCAGTTATATATACTAAACATTTTAACTACTCGTATTACAGATACACTGATTAATATGAATAACGAATTTCCAATAATGAAAACAGAAATATCATCATTTTCTCTTTACCAGACATTTTGACAACTGATTTTTCTTGCATGGTGTTTAATTGCATGAACTTTAATGACAAAGCCTTTAATGATAATTCATATGTAGAGCCGTTTTCTAGTTATTAAAAACTAAATAATATCTGGTATTTCAGAAATAAATAATAAATAAAACTTTATTCTTTTAAACTATGCATGTAGGTATCTTATTTATACTTTTGGGGTAAAATATACAATTTATACTACTGCAATATCTACCAGAGAGGTTTTATTTTTGTATAATTAATTCATGGCTTTGTTACTTTTTTTAGTATTTTTATTTATTATATCATTTAAATAAGTTAATTATTTTTTTCATTTCTTTGAAAAGAATAGTTCCAGGATAATTAGGCTTAAAATATTTAATTTGTAGTTGAGTATCGTAACAATATAATTGACAATAAAAATACTTACAAATCCACTACGCTCATAAACAAATCTACGAAAATCTACTCAAAAAATATCAATGTTTATTTGCTCAAAGTCTTAAATCTTTTAAAGTTTTTCACTGATTGCTTTGAAATTATGACACAATGCCGAATTCGAATATGCGCATTTTTTATCTATATAAATAAAAATGTTAATTTTTGTTAGTTCAATATCTTCAATCTTCTTAAGTTATACCGATTACCTTGAAATTGGAATACAATATTGCATTTAAGTTTACACATGTTTTTATATACGAGTACCTGTGACATGTAAAGACAAAGAGGTGTGACATTTTTAAAAAAAAAAACAGCTTTTCACAATTGCCAAACCATCTGAACGTAATAGCAACACACGTAATACCAAATATTGCTCATAGCAGACAGCATGCTTCTTGACAGCTGCTGTCACTAGGCATTTTCTATATTTTTGGTCGCATTCTTGTTTCATATGGTAGATTTTGAATAATATTCTCATTGCTTTACAAGTATTGTTAAATAAAACATATTTGAAATGTGTACCTTCTGTTTTCTTTCAATTCTATTCAACTAGACAGCTATAGCAAAGCGTAGCCGGGTAGGTTCATCTAGTATAACGTAAATCAAAATTCATATTTAACTTGTGAAATTTTGCCGGCATTTTTCGATGAGACTAAGAACACCAATACATAGATATATGTACACTATATTGTTATTTTAGATTTAGCAGTATATTACAGAAGATTTTATTATAAATATGAATGTGTACCCAACTCTTCATTAAAAATAAAAATATGACTAAATTTGCTGAACATTACGCCTCCGATAATTTTCTACGAAAATGAATATAATAATTTCTCAAATACGATTGGTACATTAAATTTTACTAAAAAAAATTCTTCTAAATGTACTTGGGGGGTTTGGGTTATATTACCATTGAATAAATATACCATTGAATATTCACCATTGCTTTTATCTGCTTTTTTCTTATCCAAGCTTTTAAATTGTTTGAAAATAATACCTTAAACGAGTGATATATTTGAATTTCGCTTTAACAGTTTGGGCTTTTTTTTACAATATTCATTTTAAAATCCTACCTGATGTTCCTTTAATAAATTAGTCTAATTTAAGCTATTTTGTATACCCATTTTTAGAATTTATGGCACCGATATGTATTTTTTTTATTTTACTACTCTGTCAAGTTTAAATATGACAAATATTTTAATGGCAACAATTAACAGGCAACAATTTTTTTACATTTTGGCAGCAATCTTTCAAATATTCAAGAATATTTGCGTATTCTTGGTATTCATCTGCTTTCTCCCCATAGAATTCTTTTTGCAGCATCTCAAAAGAAAAAAAGTCAATGTAATAAATGTTACGCTGGGAGGAAATCTAGACTTAATTAAAACAGTAAACATTGTTTGGTGTATGCATGCTTCATAGGTGTTTATACAACCATCGGTCAAACTTTCAATTATGTACATTGGAATGGAATTTATTCTCAAATCATGTCCCCTTTGGACTCTACATAATTTACAGCGCAATAGTGGCAGACCACATCCAGAAATGTATGCAAACTTGTACATTTTAAGTTATACTATGTACAGACACAATTATTGTTTGTCATTTAAATTAATGATATATGTGATTATCGTTGAAATTAAAATAAACAGAAAATTATACATATATGGATATAAAAAAAAAGTATGTTTTTATACATTTGAATTTATGATTTTTGTTTGTAATACAATTTAGAATGTGCATCTGCAGTTCTGCAGTTTTCCCTATTCTATCTTTTATCTTATTTTACTAAATATTTCACACTTAAAAATGACAAAAAAAAAACAATAATTAAAAAAATTAATTAAAATCTGATTGATTAAAGCATTACGTTTTGAAAAACGTTCGTAAATTTGCAAGTATACATTATTCATTTCAATGTCACATAACTAGTAACTACAAGTTGGCCATTTTGGTTTTTGATTGCCTGCGTAAAATGTATCATCGATGTTTGTTTGTTAAATGTTAGAAATTCTCAACCAATTGAAGCTTCAAGAAAATCAATGTATAATTACTGATATGACGGAGATTAAAAAAAGTTTTATCACTTATATGATGCAGAAATTCCGCCTTAACAAAGCATATAGTAAAAATAATAAACTTGTATTCTGAAGATGTTTTTTCATTGAATCTTATGTTTGAGATGAATTACTCAGTCACTGTATGCTTAGCATACGATTTTCACGATGATATGATCATTTGAAGTTGATATCTCCGTTTTTTGACAATTTTATAATTAGTGAATGTTTGTGATGCGATCTTTCTCTATGTCGGTGTTTTGTTTGAATGCTGTGTAGTTCACTGTGGTAATTTAATTGTTTGATCGAAAAACTTTTCAGGCGAGCTGACACGAGACCGGGGGGAAGAGATAAGTTGTAAGTATTTATGTTAATTTATTTAGAAAATCTGATTGAAGAAATCATGGTTACGATTAATATTCCTCTTTACTGTTTGAGTGCCTCGTCACCTAGATCAATGATAGCAAATATTTTACAAATCAGGAAATTTAAGATTTTTTCAGAGCTGGAAAATTAAACCAATTGTTTAGATAGATTTTGTAGATGTTTTAGGCGCACCGAAAAGAATTCTTATGAAATGAAAAGTATGTTATATTTTATTTATTATTTATACTGAATGAAGAAAACTGGTTGAAAGGAATTTTGTAAAATAATATATTTATTACAAAATAAGTTTTTTTTAATACTCAAAATGGTCAACAATTAGATGTCCTATTGTACTATTCATGAATACTACCTATTATGTTTTTATTCATACAAATAATGTTTGCCTTTTTTCTAGGCCAATGCTAAAACTTGAAATAATTATTTGAAATGTGTAATGGTTTTTGCTTTCAAATATTTCTTTTAACCATATTTTTTTATGAGTTTTAAATGAAAACGTTTCTTTTTGTTAAAATAGGTACTAATTCTTTCACTGGAATAAACCGCAATTATATTTCTACAACCGACAAGTTTAAAAAAAAATTATTATGATAAAATACTATTAATTTAATATTAGAAACCCCTTTCCCAAATAAATCAGTGCGCTATTTTTTTTTACAATATTAAGATCTGGAGATCGTAATATTATAAAAAAAATAGTCCAGACTATAATTACTAATAGCCAAGCATATTTATACGTTTGAACATGCAAATAATCTTTTTTTGCATTGATATGTAAACAATAAACATAAATATAAACTAAACAACTGTAGTTAAATGTGTTAATATAAAGTTAATTACAATTTACAAATTTAGTTTTTAAATAAATAATTTAACAATTAAATATTTAAACTGGTATGCTCATTTATGTGTTTTTTAGTTGGTTTTGTGCAGAAAAAATATTTTATTCAAGTTTGGTTGTAACTTTTACAATCATTCAAGAATTGCAATTGAAGAAGTAATAATCTATATATTTTTTTAAATATATTCTTTAGACATAATTTGTTTTGCACAAACACTAACTTAGATTTTGTATGTTGATAAACTTTTAAAATGTAATTTCCAACCGTCATTTAGCCCTACGACACAATGCTGAGCTCAATCATGCCAACACGACAAAGTTACTAGCGGCTATCCGACAACCATAATAGCATGAAATATGGGTTAATATTTGATCGGAAATTTCCACAGCAAGCGCAAGATTGTGGCCTAAGATAACGTTATGGAACTTAACTTGTATTAAATAAAAATATTTTGTTTTGTTTCAGTGATAAACCGAAATCATAGAAATGCCGCAATAACACCGGCGGCTAATCAATTAATGAATTCAACTACGAAACAAGTCAACAAAGTTAAACCTAATGTTAATAGAACTCCAGCCGATGCACTCACTTCACCAGGGTATAATAATAGGTACTCCTATCCCCTACTAACTATATTCCATTGTGCTATTGTTTAACACATTTTTACTAAAAACGAAAATATCGCTTTATGTATTAACTAACAGAAGCTTATTAATACGCAAATGTTTTGGTTTTTCTTATTTTCTCTTTCAACCTTTAAAGCTTTTAAATCATTTATTTTTCACAAAGTTTTTATTCAATTTCTTTCTAAACCTGCATAAGATTAATCTCATTTTTCATATGCGGGAAAACATTTAATCTGCTCAAAATTTCTCATTTGACCCTACCGACAGTTTGAAATATTTCTTTCCTAAGCACTTCCAAAGAAAGTACTTAAATAAGTATAAAAGGAAACCGACATTACTGTTCTATCTCACTCTCCAATCACTACTTAAAATTGTACATTTTACTAAGTATTTTTGATAAAATGTATATTTAGTACTCTTTTAAGGGTACCCATATTTGTTAAAAAAAGTACTTATTTAAAATTACCTAAAAATCATATTCAATTTAGGTTTAAAAATCATAATTTATTTGTTTACGCGTGAAGCTTCGGGTTTGATTCCCAATTTGGTCGACATAAATATTTAAAAAATAATATACTTTTATAAAATATAACAATCCTGACACCTGAATAGCAAGATAGATCACTCTGCCTTAATTTATTTTACAATTAAGGCAGCTCTGCTGAATAATTTTAACAACACTCTTTGAATATTTTTATTGCAAAGAAAAAGAAGCGGTATATTGATGTAGTGTTAGTATTAGAAGGTGACATCATTTGGTGAAATGACAGGTGGTCAGCAGTACTATATTGTGTTCACAGAACTGCAGTTGCAGACCAGGACAGCACGTACCAGGGATACCATCTCTCCTACGAAGTGAAAAAACTCATGTATGACTACACCAAATCCCTATTTACTGTAGTCTTCCCTCTCTGTATCGAGTAGATGCTATTGTAGCCATCCAACTACACACTACATACTATACTATAGGCATGAGCAATAAACGACTGATAAACCATTATCGTTGTTATAAATACATCAGCATAATACTAGAACTCAAAGTCTAGCGATACATTTCCATTAACTCTCTGCAACAATCAATACTGATCTCTTTACATTAAATATTACATACTGCTACAGTTTTATAAAATCACTTTGTGTATGAACCTTGTATATCACAAACTGTGGACGCTTTTTACAATATATTTTTGCTAAATTTAATCAATTGCATATTTTATATTTTTATTGCTTATCTTTATGTGTCGTACATACAATAACAAAAATATTTACATATCTTGTATTCTACAATATATTTTCTATGGCAGTCAATTTTTAATCGCTTTATAAATATAAATTAATAAATTTTTGCTACTTCCAATTCTCAAAACATGTTATTTACATTTGTTTTCGCCATTGTATTCAAACAATTGTATTATTCAAATATAATTATATTACTTAAAATCCATTGTGATACGTGTTTCGATGCATTCCGCATCATTTTCATACAATAATTATTTTATTTTACCATTCATGTTATATTGTAGTAATGCGTGTCAGTATTTGACCGCTTCTCTTCTGCATGATACATATAAAATACTTGTATATATTAATTGTGTAAGTAGGGTTGTATAGTATGAAGACCCAACACCGAATCAATCGCACCCAAAACATACTAAAAATGTTTGGGAACATACAAGTTTCTAAATTCATACAAACATGTTACGTTATTCTTTACTGTTTTGTAAGCAAATGCCTGGGCATTTGTGCCAGCTCCGCCTATGTAGGTCCGTCTCTTTATAGGCCCATTTTTTGTAGAACATCTTATCAGTTTGAGAAAAAAATTTGTCATAATTAGGTAGATCCTTGATTACGAAACAAACTTTGCCGGTTCGATTCCCGCCAATTGTACAATGAATTCAAGAAATATTTAAAAAATTATTTTTGTGTTGCATTTTTCATATCTACCTTCACTATCTTTTCTATCCTACCTCCAGACAAGCCTCTAAAATAAAGGCTTTGTAGGTTATTCCCTTTTTGAAAAATAAAACGATCTTTGAGCGTATAAGTATCTATGACTGTCTTACAATGTTTCAAAACGATTATTTTAAAATTGACATACTTTCCTGTCGGGAAACGGTCGATAAAAAATGACTTTTTTTATAAATGTTGAAAAAAGATGATTATGATATAAATTATATTTGTATGATCATTGCAAACTATTTAATGTATAAGTACATTTACAAATATAGCATGCCTTACACTATGGTATTCGATTACACCAATGTTAAATTTATACCAATACTATAGTGCTATTTTTAAAATACAATATGATCAAAATAAATCTACCACATAAAAATAAAACAGCATCTATATAGCTTTTTCTACTTTTATTTTAATCAACCAGTAACCGGGCTTTGCCATTACTGACATTATCAGATTAGTAATGTTGTCCAGTCTGGTGGTGTTGGTAATGGATGAAACCCGGTTGCTGGTCAAATAACATAAAAGCGGAAATAATCGTTTTTTAGTCGTATTTTTATTCTTATACAAAAAGTAGTTTCACCAAGAAATTTCAGTAATTTTTTTTTGTTACTTGTGGTTAATGCATTACTAACCTTTGTTATCAGTTCTAATATTTGTAAATTTAAATTTAAAGATATATTTTATGTAGCAGGTGAATGTTTTTTATAATTACTTTTTTTAATTATTTCATTCTCTATTCAATAATTAATCTCATTGAGATCCATAGATAGTATTACAAATTTGAAATCTTCTTTTATCTTCCACAAGAAGTTATTTTATTATTATTTAATATTGCATACCTATGCTGCCGTATTTATCCGAATGGCAATATCTCGTTTTTTTAATTTAAGAAAAAATTTTAAAATTGAGAAAATGGATTCACTGCAAACTAGAAATGTCCTTATCTCAAGAAATATGCAAATAACAACTTTTTAGAATTAAAAAAACTAAAATACATAGAAAATTGTAAAAAAGAAAATGTACGCTTACAGATTTATGTACTGCAATTCGGCTAAATATGGAAGTATATACAAAATATGTACTTTTTGTAGTGAACAAATAATTTATTATTTAGTCTATACTATACTTTAAAAAAATATTTTTCCTGGTTGCAAATTTGTATGACAATTTTATTTTACTTGATCCTCAATGTAAGGAACCTATTCTATTTTTTGTTTCATATTAAAAATAATGTACAGGTAAAACTCACTTTAAAAAAAGGCAAAAAATTAATATAATGGATGATAAAAGGTTAGGTTCCATGTCAAAATTAAAAGAACAATCTAATAAGAAAATATATTAACAAATAAAATTTAAATATGTTTACAAAATAAATAGTCTCTTAATATAATTAGTGAATTTTTAAAAATAAATGTTTATTCATCAGTTCGTCAGCTAGAAATTAATTTCTCACACATTTTTTAACAAAACAACTAATATCATTTGCTTCGATTTTTGCTTCCTTTCTTGCAGAATCATAACGTAAGGGTAAACGGCAGCTGTGACACTTCTTTTAACATTTTTTTTTCAATTGAAATCCCGGTCTATCTCACAGAGCTCATCTGTTCAGGTGGGGACTGACCGGAGTCATTTCGTCGTAATGTAACACGTTACGATGCGAGTATAGTCAGTACAGCGAGCCAAGCTGCTTGCCGCTCGTTCCGAGTGCTCCATCCAAAGCCGGATGCTCGCCGCGAATGTTACGTTACGACGAAATGCTCCGGTCAGTCCCCACCTTTAATCTTTCTAAAGAAGAAAGGATATTAGTTAGATTGGCCGTTTTTATACTTTTTCCATGATTTTCATTCTCATGCTCCTGTTCTTCTTTGGGATTTTCCGATTGAGGGTGATCTAATTCCTCCATCAAATCTTCTTATTCTTGATAAGAGATACCCACGGCCAGCACCATCCGGCGTAGTTATGAATTGGCACAAAACGAGTTTTACCTGTATTTTGAAAATGAAATAACAAAAAAAAAATTGTCGTATAAAATTGCATTAGAAAAGATTGCATTATATTGTATTGTAAATTTAATTTTCTTATGATTTTAGGTCGTTTTATCATCTTCATGCATAGTAATTATAGTAATTATTTGGTGACCTTTCAGGCCGACAAGTAGGAGTACTGGAAACAACCAAAATAGTAATGGCGTCAGCTTGCCCGCCGGGCTGGCTGATGACCAGTCCAAAGACTTTGACTTTGAAAAGACTGAAATGAAATATGACTCAACGGGTATGTTCCACTGGAGCCCGGCAAGAAATCTCGAAGACTGCATACTGGTGAGAAGCACTAATTGATTTACAACATATTTTTTTTTTTATATATTTGAACAAAATTAATCTGGGTGGTTTTGAACAACTTCACATACATAGATAACACTGAACAAAATCTATTTATATTTCTGTTTTAAACATGATAATTGAACTTTTTGACAATCATGGGTAAAATGGTAATTTAATCTGCGGAGTGCAATGGTTAGCGCGTTTAGCCATCGTGCTGGAGAACCCGAGTTCAATTCCCAAAGGGGATCAAAATAAATAATTTTTCATATTATTTTTTGACATCTCATCAAAAATGAAGAAGAATATGGAATTCTTGGAATTTACAGGGCTGACGACCATCATAGGCTGGTTTAAGTAACATTTACCAATTCTACCCATTATTGACAAATAGTTCTAGTGAAGCTCTAGTGATCCAAGAATAATGTTTCAAAATTGGTTCATATATATAGAACTTCCAAGAATTTGAGTAGTGTGGTTGTCAATAATGGGTAGAATTGGTGAATGTTACTCCTGTAATTGGAGATCATCCAGATTTTGTGAACAAGCATTTGGACACACTCAAAATGTTGTAGATTTACAACATTTTTGGGTGAGTCCTAATTCTGGTTCACAAATCTGGTTTTCTCCACTTAGGAGCTATTAAGAAACACTGTATATTACATATTTATATATTGACAAATATATATTTATAAATCAAATAAATATTGATGCATGTGTATATGTTTATACACATATATTCGCGCAATGCCAGCAGTAAATGATATGTGATAATAAAATATAAAATTAAATAAAAAAATATACAATTTTTTTTTTATATTGAAACACGTACTAAAATAGATTAGAAGAAAAAGAGGTTTTTACCAAATACAATGAAAATTAAAAATGGATAGACATTACTACAAAATGACTGCCGAATCTATTTATTTGTTTGTTTCCAATTTCAGGATCGAAATCAAGCTGCTATGACAGTTTTGAATGGTCATGTTGTAGTTTGTTTGTTTGCGGATCCAGACTCGCCTTTGATTGGCTTAAGAAATTTAGTAATGCCGTTAAGAGCGAGCAATTTCCACTACCACGAATTGAAACATGTGGTGATTGTTGGATCTGTAGATTATATTCGAAGAGAATGGAAAATGCTTCAAAATTTGCCTAAAATATCTGTCTTAAATGTAAGTATTTTATACTTGAATAACGCGATGTTATATATTTTGATTGTTCATATAGAAAATTGAAATAATATATTTTTTTAAAGGGATCACCGTTAAGTAGAGCAGACTTACGAGCTGTCAATGTTAATCTTTGCGACATGTGCTGCATTCTATCAGCCAAGGTGAGTAGAGCATATATATTTTCCCTTAATTTCTCCAGTAACATTATGTGTCATTCCATATCTAATTGTATGTTATAGGTGCCGAGTAATGATGATCCTACTTTAGCAGATAAAGAAGCGATCTTAGCTTCCCTTAATATTAAAGCGATGACATTTGACGATACCATCGGTGTTTTAAGTCAAGGTGCGACCGAACAAGATGCCTTGACCCCTGTAGGTAGCCCCATTGTATTACAAAGAAGAGGTTCTGTTTATGGTGCAAATGTTCCTATGATCACAGGTATGCCAACATTCCAATGATATCAAATAGAGACGCGCGCAATTACGTCACTGACTATTTACACGGGTAATGTTTTTATTTCAGAGTTAGTAAATGACAGCAATGTGCAGTTCCTTGATCAAGATGATGATGATGATCCAGATACGGAATTGTACCTCACACAACCCTTCGCTTGTGGTACAGCCTTTGCTGTTAGTGTGTTAGATTCTCTCATGTCAACAGTGAGTACCATTTTCATTTCTAAAACCTATGATAGATGCTGATAAATCTATGATAAATTCAATTTATCATTCCAACTAATCGTAGAATAATTTGAAGTACAGTCGAACTCGGTTATAACGAGGATGAAGGGACTGACTAAATTTGTTATAACCGTTACTCGTTACTCCAAGAAGAGGTATATTTTTTAAGAAACATACGTTTCACATGAAGTATAATATCTGGAATGGTCACATAACAAAATATGTCGCAATTGAAACTAAATTCATATAATTCATCCATTTCACACGTCATATTTTTCTGTCAATCGAGTTTTCCTTTAAAAATTGTACAGAGTACAAAACCATTGTAGCAGTTTCATCAAAATTCGTATGATCACAGTTCCTATTTTTTTCGAGTCCCTGATGTTCTTTTTAAATGCAGATAAAAATACAATGTTGACACTAAGAATGATGAAAATTTTTATACATTTTCCGCGCTATATGTATTTCACGAATAATTTCCACCCTTACACGAATTGAAAGACAGATTTTATTAGTAGTAGATATGTTGATGATTCGAGAGTATGTTTTTAACTGATCTGTCATCTTAACATAATTTCTATCTCCATAATACATCGATTTAATGAAGAAGAAAAAAATCATAATTTTTTTTAACTCCCTACCTTTTTATAACTCTTCTTTTCAAAACCATATTATTATTCCAAAGAAAAACTTATTTTTTCGAAACGAAAACAGTGTGATAAGAAGACTACCTTTCAATAACACTTTTCTTTTGAAAACCATATAATTATTTTGAGGAAAAACTTATTTTTTCAATAAAAAAAAACAGTGTCTTAAGATGAAAAAAAAATCAATTATGTAACATTTTATCTAGATTAGAGAAAATTCAGTTGCAACTTATCAAATACTGGGCCATAAGACTGGTTTAATTTTAATTTTTGTTGTTGGGTAAACCGGGTTCGATGCGTCCAGTTCTTAAACAATTTGCATTTGATTCTAGACGTACTTCAACCAGAACGCCCTGACGCTCATCAGGTCCCTGATAACGGGGGGCGCGACTCCAGAGCTGGAGCTGATCCTGGCGGAAGGCGCGGGACTGCGCGGGGGCTACTCCACGGCTGACAGCCTGTCCAACCGGGACCGCTGCCGCGTGGGGCAGATCTCCCTGTACGACGGGCCCCTGGCGCAGTTCGGCGAGGCCGGCAAGTACGGCGACCTGTTCGTGGCCGCGCTCAAGGCGTACGGGATGCTCTGCATAGGCCTCTACAGGTTCCGGGACACCAGCTCTTCGTGCGACGCCAGCAGTAAACGATATGTGATAACAAATCCACCAGACGATTTCTCCCTACTACCAACTGATCAAGTGAGTTCTTTATTGATAATTCAACGATAGACTCGAACAAAATTGCATGTGACAGGTTACATTTAAGAACTCAGTATTTTTTTATTTATAAATTCTGTAATAAATTTGCATAATTTATACAGCGCCAGTTTCGTAAAATACTACCTCAAGCGCGCTTCACTGTGAATAAATTGGGGAAAAGAAGATAGTGGTAATGATTTAGCAAACAAATGCGCTTTTAGTTTTTTTTTAAAGATCATTTCACTCTCACTATTTCTAACTACTAGTGGAAGAGCATTCCTCCCCATCAGTCCCGCAACGGTAAAGGCACGCTCGCCAAATTTAGTGCGCTGGTTGCGAGCTGGTAAGATCATTTTGCCCATAGCAGTTGTTGTAGCCGATCAAAGGGACATCTACTAACCAATTTGTCTCGAACACACAGCTCTTTTAGATACTCTTGAGTCATATTGATTTAAACATGGTAGACAGAGTTTATACTCAACCCTTTTGGAAAAGCATAACCAGTGCAGTTATTGAATTAGTGTGGTAAAAATCAGTTTCGTTGCTGCGTTTAACACTGATTGCAGATGAGTCATTTTATTTGTAGTTATATATGTTTGGTAGACCCGTGTATATACCGTTACAATAATCGATTCTAGATATTACAAATGCATTTATCAATTGATGGGCAGCATCAACTGGCAGATTCTTGTGAATGCTTTGCGAATAAGTGCAAATTATCTTTTTCCTCGATAGAATTCTCAAACATGTGCTATGTAATCAATGGATACATATAATTTTGTTATATTCGCAGGTGTTTGTACTGATGCAGTTCGACCCCGGGCTGGAGTACCGGCCCGCGCGGGCGCGCGCTGCGGCGGGCGGCGCGGGGGGCGCGGGAGGCGCGGCGGGGGCGGGCGGCGGAGGCACCAACAAGGACGACAACTCCTGACTGTTGCTCTGCAGCGCCCTCACCGACGGACCCTACTCTTACATATGAATGCGAGGGTAGCGCTCCACACAGCCAGCCCCACTCACCTTCTGTCTTGCGTGTCCGTTTTCTTTTCACTGCACTCTCTATGTCATTGTATCTCTCCCCGAGAGTTTTTTTCTTTCCTTATCATTTCGCAATCCACGGAAGATAAATCAATATTTTGTTGAAACAAACTGAATTTTAATACATTCGAACGCTGTTTTTCGAAAATGTTGCAAATCGCAAACGCATCACTCGCTTAACATATGAATTGTTCTTACTAATGTTAACGCTAAACCAAAGGGATGAATGCATTACGGCATTAATTATACTCTGGTAACGTAAATAGTATATCATGGAAAATTAATGCAAAGGAAGAGTGGCTCTCATGACGATCATGTGAGAGGCTGATTATATCAATATTCTACTGAATTATGTTTGAGAACGCAAAACAGCTAACTCCCTCAGGTTCTTTAGAAAGTTTTGAGCTGCCGTCGGATGACTTATCTTCATAAATTAGTAGTATTGCGCACTAAACCGTTGATATAAAGAGAAAAAGTAACATATCTTTCATAAGAAAAATAATAAGAAATCATTTCGGCAATGTATATTAGTGTAGATCAATTCCCTTTTTCTCAAAGATATATTTGTATAACATTTGGGTATTTAGACATAATTCAAATTATCTTTCAAATTAACCTTTGGCAAAATTGTGATTTTTAACACTTTCGAAATACAGATCTCATTTGTATTTTTCAAATACTGCAAAAGAAATTATTGCATTGTTGTTCACATATGATAATATACTTATGATGTATGATTAAATTCTTGAAACACATTAAATTGGGCAAATAAGCAACTGATAACAATTTAAAGCAGTGGTTTTAATAATTGTATTACTTTTTTAATTAAAAAAGTATTATTTTGACTTTTATTGTTTAAAAGTTATTGCAGATGTTAGACATATAAAATTATTTCATTAAGTCAAAACAATGATTTTAAAATTATTTTTTAAAGCTTGTTTTATTATAGGAAAATATAAGATAAGAGATACTTCCATTTTCAATGATGCACAAAAACACTTTTACAGGGGTCTGTTTCCTATTAATTTAAAAATAAATAAATACTTTATATATTTATATACAAAATGTTAAATTGAATACATTACTGTTTTGGTTGTTATCATTTTGCTTATTGAACTAATCTCACGTACTTAGTATATTCAGAAGTTTAAAACCAACCAATATGGACTGTTACTTTTCGATAAGTTAACGGTCATTTAAAAAGATTATATAATTGGATTAAACTTATAAATCTGGGCATATTATGTAATAAAAAGTACATTCCACAACTAACTTGAATAACTCGGTTTAAAAATATATATATTTTTACATGTGATAAAAAATGTGGTTTTAATTGACATTGATTTATCTTGCATATTATTGTGTTTTATGTGTTTACACGTTGTTTTGTTACTTGTAGGTAGGCATACAAATAGGACACATTGTATAAACACCGAGGAGTGATGAAAGGATTCAGACTGCTTATTTCTTTGTTTTAAAGTGATTATTTGGTTTTACGCAATGGACGTATATTTTGTGTTATTATAATATGCCTTTATTATTCATTCATTCATTTTATTGGTGTTTACTTTGTAGAATTCCATAATCTATTATTATTAATATTAATCGAAACAAGATTTATTTTGCTGTTTTTTTTTGTGACTGTTACTCTGCCTTGCGATGATATAGTCAATTAAATCTGACAATTCCGTGGCAGGGTGAAATAGCAGTCATAAAAATAAAATTGAAATCAGTAGAATCGTCAATCGTGTTTCAATTTTTATCGATAATAATTAATACATTTATATTTTCCATTTGATTTTGTATATTTAAGCATTCTCAATAGGCAACTATATATTTATATTCATATTGTTAATCAATACATTATGTATAAAGTAAATATTCAATATATTCTACTAACCCTATTTGGCCAGAGTTGAGGATGGGGGTTCAGCTTGTTTTTGCTAACATTTCAGTTTCCAAAAGCAAGAATGTTGGTAATATTAACTAAAATTAATTCTAATTCTAAAATAATAAGTGCTTTAATAAGATACTGTGCTAAATAAATTACTACAACTACTTATTGCAGCAATAAACAAATAGGAAGAATGTAACTTATGGAAATAATAATAGTTATTGCATATTTTAGTTTCTAGAATTTTTATCCATTTTAGATTTTATTAATCTTATATTTTATTTTATTTTATCATAACGTTTGTATATTTTACACTTTCTGATAATAATTTTAAACTAAAGACGTATTATATTAGAAAACAAATAACAATTATTATAATTTTTATGATTTAATTAGCAGTATTTTGAGTACCAATATTGTAAAATTAGTATACTAACATAAAAACTAATCATTTTTGTTGTTCATTATATTGCATTGTATTTTAAACTATTATTATTACTAACATAAAATAGTACCATTTTTTTTAAATTATAATTTTAAACTAAGTTTAATAGCGTAAAAAATTACATAATTATTTTCTTTTTTTTTATAAATTAAGTTCACTAACATACCAAGTACCATATTTACTAATCATTATACCTCCATTTTAACCATCGATATTAGTATTATATATATGAATATATGTATATTATGCACCATGATTTTGGTTATTTTCTATATGATTTGCATGACATTGGAGTAAAAGTAAAGCGAAGTAAAGTAGCACCGAGCTTGTTTGTCTGCTTGCTTGCCTGTTTAGTTTCGTTACATCGGCTATGATCAAGTTCCGCTTAGAGTCCCGTGGAGTATGTCTGTAGCACTTTTCTGTTTGTTTCCCGATTTCACTGAAACGTTTGGGTGGCTGTTGGGAGTTTGGTTCGAGGGAAGCTGCATTTAATGACTATTAACTCTCTTATGTATTGATAATAGTGAATTAATGAACTTATTAGATAAAATCAGACAATTATAAAAGTGAACAAATCTACTTGGTGTTGTAGTCCTTTGACATCGGTTATGTTACGACTGCAAAGTTTTAAACAAACTGAGTTTATTGAAATAATATCTAATTGAATAGTGTTTTAAAATCGGTTATCAATTGCCATTATCGTGTGATAAATTCTTGGTATATTTTTGGCTTGAATCGCCTGAGAGAAATTATTGTTGTCGTCGCTACTTACTGAGATGAGTTATGTTTTATATTCGTCGAGCTTTGGTAGTTCAATATTAGGTAGGAGAAGCGAAATGTGTTACAGCCGCGGCCATAGCCGTGACTCTTGTGACTGACACTTCTCTCGTTATGTCCATGTACAACACTTTGTTTTCTACAAATTATAACATCCTTTGTGATCGCTTCAATCTCCATATATCTAATTACAAATTTAAGATATTTTATACATCATTTTTATTAAAAATTCTTAACTGATTTTTGGATGTAAAAATGTTATCACATTTATTTTTGCACGGGAAGGTAAGTTACAAAAAGTAACACGGAGTCTCCTGCGAGTGATTCTGCAACCAATCGAGTGATTTTGCACGGGAAGTTTGTAAGTTACAGAGAGTAACACAGTCTCCTGCGAGTGATTTTGCACGAGAAGTTTGTAAGTTACAAGGAGTAACACAGAGTCTCCTGCGAGTGATTCTGCTAGCAACCAACTTAGAGTGTTTCATCCATTGTGATCTGTTATTTTATTGAATAAATTTAAATTTGATGTCTGTCGATTTAGTAAATTGTCGGTCGCTCACAATTTTCATCGTTATCGAATTTTAAATGTTTTATCATTAGTAAAAAAAAACATCACTCACTGCCTTTAATAAATAAAATGTTGAAATTAGAATACAAAAATTATTGTATCGCGTATAAAACCAATACCTCACAAATCTACTTGATGGTTTTCTGGACAGTTTTGTCTACCAGTGCTTGTTTTAAAGTAATCACATTCTTTTACTTGTTATAATAATGAAATGTAATTATTACACTTTTTATACTTTTGCCATAAAATGAATATGTAGAATCATTTTACAATAATTGCTGGCATAATAGATATTTTTCAGTCGGTCATTTCACATTTCAAATGTTATAAATGTACAAAAAACGTATTAACAATTTTTATACAATATTGCTACATCAATTTTGTACGAAATGCCATAGAGTTATAATTATTGTTATAAAAGTTATAAAATTTTCACGGAAAAACCTTTTGAAATTCCAGCACATACATTCTCATCCTCATTAAAAGCAAATTGTCCTTATATTCAAACCTACATGCTAAATGCTTGTAAGGCATAATATATTAGGGGCTTCTCCATAATATAATATTGCTCAAAATCATATTTCCATAATATAGAATCCCGCGTTCATAGCCACTTTTCTGTTTCAATCCATGACTTTAGTATAAATTCTGGAGTTCACCAAATGGTTACTAAACAAGCCTTAACTGTTTGGAATCATCCATACCATATGCAATGAAAATTATAACAAAGTTGTTGATGTTGATTGTTAATAAAAATGCAAATATTGTAAATATCTGAAATAAATCTGTATTTGTATTTGAACCTGTTTTTGAATTTAATAAATCATACACAGGAACTACCTTTTCGAGAATTTCAAACTGGTGTAAACAAGTATGCCTTGTCTCATCCTTATGACCTAAAAAAAAATCTAAAATCGATCAACGTATATGCAGAAATTTGAGATTAAAATACTGGATGAACAAAGAAAAACCTTAGTGTTAGAGAAAAAAAACTGAAAGTTGAAATTCAAAATGAAAAACAATTAAACAATTACAATATTAATATAATAAACCTGAAATACCAAACCTACTGACACTGTAAAAATGAAAGTATTTGCAAATATATATTTCAGTTGATAGCAATATTTACCCTTCCCCATAAATGTCCATCTCCATAGTATAGTGGTTACCGCATTTGGCCACTATGCTGAAGATCCCGGGTTCGATTCCCGAAAGAGGCAAAATAAACAAGTGTTTTTTCACTAATATTTATTTGATATTATCCTGGACTGGTACCCAAAGCGTAAGACTATCACCTTGTCTTCATGTAATTAACGACTAACTTAACATTGCATCAATTTGATGGAGTGACCCTATGGACCATTTGGTTGCGAATGAAGGTAAGAAGAAGATAAATGACAGGTTTCATCAAAAATAGTTATATTTGATGCAGCTTGCTAGCCACTGGACTAGAAGAATAAATAAAGATAATAATTTGGTAGGTTTAAATAGTTTCGTTTCAGGGAATAAAAAAGTACTTGCAGTGGAAAAATGACTAAAAACATAATTTTGTTTGTTTTTAAAAAAACATTTATTACTACACATTCCTAATTTTGTGCTGATCCAATAATTAATGAATTACATATAATTTCATAAAAACACATACAAAAATATTCCTCTTGTTAGATATAAATATATACAATCAGGTACACAAAAAAATATTTGCGATATAACTTAAAGGACTTAATTCATAAAGACAGATTCCCATTTTTTTGGGAGGTGTCTAGAGTTTTTTTCTAGATCTTCACACTGCATTTCTAACAAATAAAATTGCTAAAAACTACTGCAAATATTATACATGTAAAAAAATTATGAGTATAAATAAATCAAATATTTTATAAATATGATATTAGCTAGTTATCTGGCAATTATGGTTTTTTTACAATTAGCATGCATTCAAAGCATGTATTTGGCAATATTTTAAGCTAATTAATTTGTATTAATTCGGATAGGTGAGAGGTAAACAAACGTGAATCCGAAATGTCAAAAGTTCAGGGAAAAAATATGTTGTTTTTTGCTATTACGAAGTAAATGTAAAATTACTGAACATTAGATTATTAAGTCAAATAATTGTATAATTACTTCTCAATAACTGGCAATGAAATATTCTAAAAATCCACTAATTTGTCCCTCCTGAAGAATTGACATTTTGGATTCAAGATTGCTTAGCTCTTACCTAGCGATTTTATGCAATATAGACTGTTGAACACAAAGATATCAAATATATTTTAGACTCAATGACAATTTTTTCTTCTGACACATAGCTCACTCCTTTCAACAACATCATATATCAAAAATCATCAATTTTCAGTTGTGCATGTTTTCGGAATGCCCAGAAAATGTACTATACCCCAGCAAAAGTGGCATATTTTAACTTAATATTTACCCGCTACAGGGCAGAAAGTGTTATTTTTGCATTTTGAAGAAAAGGTGTTGTTTAATTATTTTTTTAAATATACTTAATATTTTTGAAATGGAGAAAAAACTTTCAGGTTTTACCTAAAAAGATCTGTTGCACAGTAAAAAGTTCAATAAGTGGCTTGTATTTATTTTTAATCTATTTGATTATATTTTTAAACTTTAAAAATGATCTCCTGAAAAATCAAGTTTTTTGATTTATGACGTTCTCGAAAGGAGTGAGCGACATGTACAAAATTTTAAAATAAAACAATGCATGTTTATATCAAAGATCCATCCTCTATTGTTATAAAGCTTATTTAAAAACAAAAATATATTACAACTAACGATAATCTCATGACATCTTCTTTTTTGAGCTTCTTTTTCGTGATGTTTTTTTACTAGCAATATGTCGTTCATTGAATAAATGATGAGTATCTAAATCACCGACAATATGGTGTGGAATGTTACTTGAAGTAAAATTTATAGGAGTGAGTGTTGGTTTATTCCTTCTCGAACTCTTACCAGAAAATGTACTAGAGTCTAAAATCTGTTTCTTTCTACTGTTTTCATCAGATTGTATCGGAGGTAGGGAGACATTTCTATTCTTATGACTCGCACTTTTAACATCGCTTACATGAGGTATGGACAAGGTACGAGCGTGTATTGTTCTACTAACTCTAAGTTCTAAAGGCTCTAATAAATTAGCGTGTTTATCCAAAGTATTCTGTTTAGATTTCCTTTCTTGTTGATATTTGTAACCTGACTTAATTGTAGAGTCATTAGGAAAAGTTTTCTGATTACAATACATTGGTTTTCGTGCACCAGCGAGAGAAAATAAAGATTCCGCACTATTGTCTCTAGTTTGCACAGTAACTCCGTTAAGGTTTGTATGAGGTAATGATACAAAATCTGGACTCATGTTCCTTCTTCGCCATTTAGATGATGTTATCTCAGACTTAACAATAGCAGATGACCTGTTGCCATACGCACAGTTATATGATTGGATATTTTTGGTCATAGGAGTAATATGAAGTAACGCATCCATATCTTCTATTAAACTTTTAGCGCTGGATTTATTTATTGGCTTGTATGGAGAAATTTGTCTACTCACTGGTTTCGATGTTTTATTTGAGGATTTTAAGGGTATGAGTTTTTGACTATGTACGTCTTGGGATTTATCATTATTTGTAAAAGTAGAAGTATTGAGAACTTCTTCCAATTCCGCATCATTATCATATTGTAGCGCTAATACTTCTTCCTCGGTATCATAAGAGTCATCATAATCTAAGTAATTTAATCTGTCACATCTTCGGCCAACAACCCTGGGATAGGACAAAAACAAATTAATTTATTTTATATATTAAAACCATTGATAACTTTTGTGGTATGGTAATAAAACACTCTCCTTACCATCCATTGTTTACTTTGTGTAATACCACATTTTTAAACACTTATTTGTGACTACCGGTTTCGAAAAATTATTCCATCATTAAGGTCATTAAAACTAAAATATTATTTTAATGACCTGATGATGGAATATTTTTCCGAAACCGGTAGTCACGAATAAGTGTTTAAAAAAGTGGTATTACACAAAGTAAACAATGGATGGTAAGGACAAATAAAATTGATTACCATCGTAATAAATAAACATGTATTGTTTTTTAAAACCTTAAATTTATAAAATACTTAAAACAATTTAAGAATACTTTTTTACAGCTAACAGCTAAAAGCCAACTGGGCTGATTTCGTGTTGTCTCTCTTTAACAATCTTGTTGCAACTATATCCGCAAGGAAAATTCAGAAAAACAATTTTATATAAACACAGTAGGCGCCGTAGCGCAGTTGGGTAGACGCTCGATTACGAAGCTGGCGTTGCGGGTTCGTTCCCGCCAAGTGCAAAATAAATTCAAGAAAGATTTATTTTCAATTGGTCTGGGTGTTTGGGATGTACATTTCACATTTACCTTCCCTGCCCTTACTATCATACCTGCAGACAAGCCTCTAAAAGTAGAGGCTTGGCATATTCTTTTTAAAAATTATAAAAATCAAAAAGGATTTTGAAATATTACCTCAGATGAGGAAATGTCGTTTTCCACTGATTGCATTCATCTATGAGATGTTTTTGTGTAACCTTAGGACCAGGTTCGTTATACAAAGTCCTTTGAATCTTCTCCCATTCCTCCGCAACCATTTTGGTTCCCTCCGAATCTGCCCAGGAAAACATAGAACTGGCGCTACTGTCACTTCCTTCCAATTCCATACAATCAGGTGAATCTAAAATAAAAACACAAGAAATTAAAATAGAGCATCATTTTAAATTCCATGCTGAAATATCATTGACAAGAAATAAAAATATTTTTAAAAAAAACCTTTTTTATTTCATCCAAGTATTTAATTCCTTCATACTATATGACTTTTTTCACTTATTTAAAAAAAATAAGTGGAAAAGGTATAAAACTTTTGTGTAATAATTTTTATACAATGCATTTCTACCAACAAATGTCAAAAGATAATTTAAATCTATCCAAAATAAATCTATGAAATAAATTTAAGGAAATAGTATTGAGACTAATATGCAAAGCAATCGATTTCATCCAAAATACAAAAATGCTTATCAGAAATGACACTATGATAGAAAACTAAATTATTTTTAAAAATTAATGAAAGAAATTTTATTTAGTTCTACAGTTGTTTTCATGGACAGGTGATTACTAAAACTATGTCATTAAATTATATTTAGTAATCACCCGTCGATGAAAACGACTAGTTTTTTAAACCAATCGTGTGTAATGAAATAAAACTCTAATTGGGATATTATATAAGTGTTCAATTTAAAAAATATATATATATTTAAATTTTTCTATGACTCAATAGAAACCAACAGATTACAGATAATTATTCATACTTTTTATACATATTTCTTGATAAAACTCCATTGTAATATATATTTATATCCAATGCATCAAATAAAATGTCGGGTTGTGGTCCCGTGGTAAGTGTCTACCACAATATGATACCTATTTCTAATAATAAGCCACTTAGGTTCACAGAAATAGTAAAAACACAAATATTTCCGTTTTCATTTAAAAAAACAATAATAATAAAAATACTTTGTATCCCGGTACCATTCTACAGAAGAAAAATTTATTAAAATTATTTATTCCATGCATTATATTTATATGGATCATAGATATTTTGGTTTTTATGATACTGATACCAAAATATTATTTAAAAATAAACTTCACTGACATTTTCAGTAATATTTCTGATACCATAGCTCTTCCTAAAGACAATAGCTGCATTATTCACCGCTGGCACTTGTATGGCTTAAAGGTATAGTAAATTTGAAATACTCCAATAATGCCTAGATACATTGATAGTTAGTAATATGATAATTGGTGAAAGAAAGTAACATTTACATGTTAATTTTATACGAAGTCCAACTGGATAACCAGGCATATTATATATTTCCAATAACACTGCTTGCGAGTAATATTATCTGTTGGTAAATTGACCAGACTAACGAAACCCAGTGCCTTGCCTCACATTTGTGGTATTCCACAATCACATTTTCCACATCAGACCCAAATCTTAAAATTAAACATACTCAGTAATAACACTGGCCAACAATGATTTTGTAACTGAAATTTTAAAGACTGATTTGGACTAAGTTAATCGTTCTTATTCAAAGTCTATATGGTGACAAGCTTGTATCATGTCATGTTTTGATGTTACAGTCATATAGTGTTGTTTGTATGGAACCCATACATTGAAACTGTAATAATGGTTGGTATCTTTTAGTCTAAGGTCTAAGGGATTCAAAAAAAGGATTGATAATTATAGAGTAAGAGTGGAAATATATTAACTTATAAATATTGAATACGATACCATTATATGTTTATATATATTTATACATAAATAATAAAATAAACTTTAGTCAATATCAGAATTAAAAGTATCCATAACCAAAAAATCTGACGTGCTACAATTTTTTTGCTTTCATTTTTGAATTCAGCTATGCAAAATGCATAAAGATCAGGTATTTTCATGCCAGTTACAAAATAAAAGTTGTAAATTGTTGGCCAGTGTAATTAGTGCAATGCAGTCTAATAAATACCTGTTCCTGTATCACTGAGCGAAGGCCAATCTGTTTTATAAAACATGTCCTGAAATCTTTGAGACTGAGCGCTAGAGGTGGTAGAGTTGTAGCGGAATCGCGTTTTAAAATTCACAGGTTCATTCATGTTAGAATTAATTTCTTCTCCAAAATTTTTACCAGGAGATTCGCGTATCACCTCAGGCAGTTGCCTACTCAGAGGTAAAACAATCTTCTCCGTCGGGACTAAATTCCTTCGCCGTCCCGACATTATATATCATTAATATTTATAACATTCAATACTCGACAATCGAATTTATTTTTGCATTCACATTCAGAAAATATTCTAAATCTCCGAGGAACTTTGCTTTATGTAAAAAAGCGAAATCGAAATGTTTTTTATATGACAGCATCGTTTGTTTATGATAAATCATAAATAAAATAAGTCACGTATCAATATCTCAATAAATTTCTCATCAGTATCATTCGACTCCAGCAATTATTTACTCTTTCTTATGCTGGTCACTCACGACGAGGAAAATAGTAGATTTTGTTACATTTTCTCTGGTTTTGTAACGTTCAAGTACGAATTTTGGAAAGACGAAAGATTTCACTGCCAACCTGGCGATGTGACGCGAAATCGAATACCTACAGCGCCATCATTAGTATATGATATTTGTATATAAGCTTCGTTCGAGTCTGGCCGGGCGACCGTCATGAATTCATTGCACAAACTAATTTATATAATTCATTGTAAACGATAAATGACACGCCGGGTGATCTCGTGTTGAAAATAACTATTATGTATTGGAAATGTGAGTACTTCATTATTGGTAAGGCGTTTCCTCTCATTCCGCCGTTTGCTAAACAGCTGTCAAACAAATTACGCAAGAAATTTGTCTCGACTGCTGCTCAAATAAGCGCTAATTAGAAGAAATATGTATTCTATAACCTCCCGAATGACCCCATCAACAGCATTGCAGGTAATCAACTGTTTTTGTTGTTGTTTTTCATGCCTGAAAAACTGTGCAATCTTCTTTGTGTGAAATGTCATTCTGACAGTCCGTTGACAGCGAGTCTGTTTTTATTATCGTTTTTATGTTATATTTTAGGTAAAGTACGGACAACCGACTCTGAGCTGTCGGCAGAGCCACCTGGGAAATTTCGGAACATTGTCGGGATGGCAGAAGCCGAGTTTAAATATCCTTTAAAGAAAATACCCTGCGTGTCCAGCGCTCAAGAGGTGAACGATTAAATGTTATTTGAAGCCCACCTTTCATAAAGAGTTACACTAATCGCGCCATATCATCCGAGCATGGACTCGTAAGAAAGAAGCCAAACATAATTACAAGTACATTTATTGTCATATAATGTTGTTTATTGCAATATATGCATATAAAATAAGATTCAACAAACACAAAAGATGTCATTCAAAAATAACTACAGCACGTGGCGTATAGATTTTGAAATGGTTTTCCAGTTTTACTTATACAGTTACAAATGTCAATTTACTAGTGGGTGCAATGCTTGGCCATGTTTTGTTCACAAAGAAATAGGTATGGATGATAATTAATAAATAATATTGGATATATGATGTAAGAAGACCAGCCCGCCGAAGCTTGCAATCGCAATACCGGACTGGACTCTTGATGCTGACAAATTTTCAGCCCCCATCTGTGCTCCACGAGCAGTTTTATGATGAGGTTGGAACTCTTCATATCAGCCCCTCCGGGAAGCCTGCCACTGTATACCTTATAAGACCATCTCAGTGTATACCGGTGTCTGATATCCTCATAATCGGAGATCGCTCAGTGGGTCGTAATGCTCGCAATTATTTTTCAAACATATAAACTAATTCTGTAACTTTGTTACCTTTTCAGACTCGTACAACTATTGGCAAATGACTTGTCGCGGCAGAAGGGTTCCATTTCCCCCATTGTGTTGGCGCTTTGGACAGTTTCATTTCCTAGCGCTGGATCAGAATATATAAACTACAGAGGACGATTCGGCATTGTTTTATTTGGATGTGTAGCCAGTAATTACTGTTTTAGTGTTTGCAGATATGTATAGGCAGATAGATGATATAACCATGAAACGTGTGTTATTGCACAATTTTCTTGGGAGTTATTCATCGTGACTAATATATGTATACTCTCCCCCCTGAAAATAAACATATTATGCTCTTAAATATGTTTTTATTTTGTTCATTAATGACCGAGATCCTTGAAAAGTATCATCCTATCCCGCTCTCTGTGATCTTACAACATTGACCTTAATTTTTTACAGAAATGCAATCTAAAGTAACTAACTGACCATCACGCCGCTTCCGCAGGGATAGGCAGAGAGAATAGAACACCACACCACGCTACTCTTGTCTTTGTACACATTCTTCTTTACGCATCCCCTCACACATCCTCCTCCCAACCCTTATCCGCACCCCAAAGGTGCATAGGGCACTGCATTATATAGAAGCAGTGTTATCTTGATCGTTAAATACACGAAGGAAAGGTGATCAGCCTTTCGCTTCAGGTACCAGTCCAGGGTCATATTAAATATATATTTGACTGAAAAATCAATAATATTTATTGCGACCCTCTTGGGAATCAAACCCGGGACCTCCAGCATGGTAGCCTAGAGCGCTAACCGCTACACTATGGAGGCGGACCTCATACATACCCGCCGATTATTCGGATTCCTGAATTGACCACTTTCAATTATTTTAAATACTTGATCATGCCAAGTTTTGCCCGGTCATCCTCTGCTCATGTTCCCAACAAGATTCGCCTCATAAATTTCTTTTACAGTCCTTTCTTCACTCGTTCGTTTAGATCTTTTATAACTAACTAACTAACCATCACGCCGCTTCAGGCAGAGAGTATAGAACGCCACACCACTCTGTCTTTGCAAACATTCTTCGCCTCTTCCACGTTCATGCATCTCCTCATACATACCCGCCGATTACTACGACTCCCAACCTGACCACTTTCAACTATTTGGCATACCTGATCGTGCCATGTTTTTCTTGGTCTTTCTCGGCTCCTTTTCCCCATTACATTCGCCTCATAAATTTGTTTTACCGTTCTTTCCTCACTCATTCGTTCCACATGTCCAAACCATCTCAACGCACCTTTCTTAATTTTATTGATAATGGTTATCTCCGCTTTGCATTCCTTCCTTATTTCACTATTCGAACATCTATCATGCATCGTTTTGTCGCACATTCTTCTGAGAGATTGCATTTCGACTGCACTCAGTCTACTTTCATCCTTCTTTTGCCAACTCCATGTTTTACTTCCATACATTAGAGTTGGAACCAGGACTCCGTTGCGCACTGCCAGTTTAGCTTCCGCTGATAGGTTTTTATTTGCCATAACTGATATTATTAGAGGGTATTTCTTTTTCATCGACAATTTTAACGACTTCCTTTAATCTGACTCTATCGAATGCTTTAGTAAGACCTGCAAAGCAGAGGTAAGCTGTCTTATTGAACTCTCTTGCTTTTTTAACTATTTGTCTAACAACAAATATGTTGATATTATTTATGTCCGAGTTCACTCGGTTTCTCACCGTCACATATTTAGCATATTCTTCTGGTGACGGTGAGCTTCTGTATTTCAGATGGTTTTTCTTCGGCGAGTTCCTTGACTTCATCAGTACACCATTTTATCAATAATGATTATCTCAGCCCTGCATTCTTTCCTTCTTTCACCATTCGAACATCTATCATACATCTTTTTGACTCACATACAAATAATGTAAATAAAAATAAAAATAATAGCACAACCTGGCTGAACGGTGGAATACGCGTGAATAGCCAATAAATAAAAAAAAGACATTCATAACAACAGCAATGGGGGCGCGAGATAGAGACAGGCATGAATTAGAAAGAGATAGAAAGGCATTCGCCGGAGCTAGCGATTGAGTTTGGCTTAGTCCCCAGAACCAAAGATCAAAGACGAATATCTATTTACTTATATTTCTTCTTTTTTTATGGCTGTTCACGCTTCTAGCCAATGCGAGTTATTTTTTATTTATATATTATTATTTTACACTTTTTACAATTTAAAAAAAGATAATTGTTTGAGTTTTTATTATTTACAAAAAAAAACTTCAATTTCATACTATTTCTGTGAGCCTAAGCGGCTCATTATTAGAAAGTGGTATCAAATTGTGGTAAAGTGGGTTCGAACCGAAAAACTTTGATTAAAAAATCCGAAACACTAACCACGGGACCACAACCCGATACGATTTGAATTCAAATGCAATTCGCCGCGCCGCACATAGGGGCAAGATGACTCGAAAACAACAAAAGCGCGGTCGTGCGGAACAGCTTTTGAAGATAGTTCTGAACGATGCAATCGCCGCAGAATTGAAAATCTAGGGAACTCCACTCTACTTTCACAACTAGGTTATGCAACGACAATGAATCTGAAAGCTTCTGGATAGCCAGTTGCATCCAAATTATTAGCAGAAATAAAAATTATTGCAAACAAGTTTGGGAGGTTAATAAGGTTGAGATGTTAGTGGAAAATGGAATGCTAATGCTGGAGAGGTCTGAAAGGAAGCCGTCATTAACTCTAGAACACTACCCTCAACTTTATAGGCATGAATACTACCGTGGGGTACCTGAGTACCCCGTAGATATTTATGAGTTAGAAATAAAACTATAAATTTATCAATTAATTTCTTGTATTTACTCAAATGTACTATTACTTAGGCCTACAAATAAAACAAATTGAAATAATTTTTAAAATTTTTGTTTGCAAAGATTGCATATTTTTATTTGATGGGTGCACAAATATGACGACGACAAGAGGAGCACGCGGTCCTCGATTTCCTATCTTTTATATGCGGACAGAAGCAGCAGCGATCAGGTTTGGTATCTCGAGGGACTGGTTCAGCAATGTCCATTTCATTTTTTAAAATACCATGTTTAGATTTCCTTATATCCCGGGGCAAACATGGCCATTGTAATTTTTCTTGCATATACGGTGTTATAAGAGATTTTGCCATTTCCTTAAAAAATAGACGTCTTTTCGGAATGAGTTTCTTGTCTGGACTTCTTGACATAGTATAAAAAATCCAGGAGTTTACTCCTACTGTATTTAAGAGGGTATAGAAAATACACAAAGGCTATCTTCTCGTTTTTTCTAGACGTAGAATACTTTTTACTCATCTGGTCAAAAACATCTACCCACATTTTATTTTATTATAAAATGCTATAATTTCTGGCAGTAGTACTTTATTTTCTTCATTGATACGATACCACGAATGTCATTTTCATCGCCACTATCAGCGTATTTGCAAGCAACAAGAGTGGACTAGTGATTTTGAGAATTAACACCAGGCTCTTCTAAAAGCTAAAATCTTGAATGAGGTCATCCAGTTCATCATCTGAAGCACCTCTAGTATTCATCTCCTCATTATCCAAATCTTCTAAAAACACTGCTTTTTCACCATCAGTTCTAAGACGTCGATTTGATCTATGAGACAAATGACTAACAAAAACGTAGATTACTTGTCATGGAAAATAACAAACTTATAAACATATGTAAAATAGAATAATAAAAACACGATTTTAAGTGATAATAAAAACATAATATACCTAATAAAAGAGTTAAATATTTATTTCAAGAATAATATTTAATAAAACTTACCAATAAATAACAAAGTTCAGCCGCCTTCGAATTTGAAAAAACTTTGACAACTACTACCGTGGGGTTCTAGAGTACCCCGGAACACCCGCCCACACGTCTGTACCTGCGCGACACTTCGATGGACAGTTCGTCGCAGTAACTAATAATTAGAGATTAGCTTGAATGGCGCAAGTGTGGATACGATATTTTTTTAAATACTGGGTTTTTAAAATCCTGTGGGGTACTCCAGTACCCATGGTAGCGTTTAAGAGTTAAACGGGTGCCCAATGAAATAAGATCTAGGTCTCCAATTAATGCCCTGCAAGTGCAGGCCTCTGACGCCCCCTCGGAATTATTAACTATCATTTTTTTAAATCAGAATATTATATTTTTTAGTCGAAAATTTTAAGATAAATTTATATGTCAAGTATTGTCTTCTCAATCCAATTCCATTTTCTACTAACATCTCAATCTCATCGACCTCCCCTAACAAACAAAATTAATTGAAAATCATTTGTAAATGTGTATGAAATATATTAAATAACTCACTAAACAAACCAACTTAATAATGAAACTAACCCCAATTACAGGAAAACAAACGATTTCAATTCAAATCGTATCGGGTTGTGGTCCCGTGGTTAGTGTTTCGGATTTTTTAATCAAAGTTTTTCGGTTCGAACCCACTTTACCACAATTTGATACCACTTTCTAATAATGAGCCGCTTAGGCTCACAGAAATAGTATGAAATTGAAGTTTTTTTTTGTAAATAATAAAAACTCAAACAATTATCTTTTTTTAAATTGTAAAAAGTGTAAAATAATAATATATAAATAAAAAATAACTCGCATTGGCTAGAAGCGTGAACAGCCATAAAAAAAGAAGAAATATAAGTAAATAGATATTCGTCTTTGATCTTTGGTTCTGGGGACTAAGCCAAACTCAATCGCTAGCTCCGGCGAATGCCTTTCTATCTCTTTCTAATTCATGCCTGTCTCTATCTCGCGCCCCCATTGCTGTTGTTATGAATGTCTTTTTTTTATTTATTGGCTATTCACGCGTATTCCACCGTTCAGCCAGGTTGTGCTATTATTTTTATTTTTATTTACATTATTTGTATGTGAGTCAAAAAGATGTATGATAGATGTTCGAATGGTGAAAGAAGGAAAGAATGCAGGGCTGAGATAATCATTATTGATAAAATGGTGTACTGATGAAGTCAAGGAACTCGCCGAAGAAAAACCATCTGAAATACAGAAGCTCACCGTCACCAGAAGAATATGCTAAATATGTGACGGTGAGAAACCGAGTGAACTCGGACATAAATAATATCAACATATTTGTTGTTAGACAAATAGTTAAAAAAGCAAGAGAGTTCAATAAGACAGCTTACCTCTGCTTTGCAGGTCTTACTAAAGCATTCGATAGAGTCAGATTAAAGGAAGTCGTTAAAATTGTCGATGAAAAAGAAATACCCTCTAATAATATCAGTTATGGCAAATAAAAACCTATCAGCGGAAGCTAAACTGGCAGTGCGCAACGGAGTCCTGGTTCCAACTCTAATGTATGGAAGTAAAACATGGAGTTGGCAAAAGAAGGATGAAAGTAGACTGAGTGCAGTCGAAATGCAATCTCTCAGAAGAATGTGCGACAAAACGATGCATGATAGATGTTCGAATAGTGAAATAAGGAAGGAATGCAAAGCGGAGATAACCATTATCAATAAAATTAAGAAAGGTGCGTTGAGATGGTTTGGACATGTGGAACGAATGAGTGAGGAAAGAACGGTAAAACAAATTTATGAGGCGAATGTAATGGGGAAAAGGAGCCGAGAAAGACCAAGAAAAACATGGCACGATCAGGTATGCCAAATAGTTGAAAGTGGTCAGGTTGGGAGTCGTAGTAATCGGCGGGTATGTATGAGGAGATGCATGAACGTGGAAGAGGCGAAGAATGTTTGCAAAGACAGAGTGGTGTGGCGTTCTATACTCTCTGCCTGAAGCGGCGTGATGGTTAGTTAGTTAGTTATAAAAGATCTAAACGAACGAGTGAAGAAAGGACTGTAAAAGAAATTTATGAGGCGAATCTTGTTGGGAACATGAGCAGAGGATGACCGGGCAAAACTTGGCATGATCAAGTATTTAAAATAATTGAAAGTGGTCAATTCAGGAATCCGAATAATCGGCGGGTATGTATGAGGTCCGCCTCCATAGTGTAGCGGTTAGCGCTCTAGGCTACCATGCTGGAGGTCCCGGGTTTGATTCCCAAGAGGGTCGCAATAAATATTATTGATTTTTCAGTCAAATATATATTTAATATGACCCTGGACTGGTACCTGAAGCGAAAGGCTGATCACCTTTCCTTCGTGTATTTAACGATCAAGATAACACTGCTTCTATATAATGCAGTGCCCTATGCACCTTTGGGGTGCGGATAAGGGTTGGGAGGAGGATGTGTGAGGGGATGCGTAAAGAAGAATGTGTACAAAGACAAGAGTAGCGTGGTGTGGTGTTCTATTCTCTCTGCCTATCCCTGCGGAAGCGGCGTGATGGTCAGTTAGTTACTTTAGATTGCATTTCTGTAAAAAATTAAGGTCAATGTTGTAAGATCACAGAGAGCGGGATAGGATGATACTTTTCAAGGATCTCGGTCATTAATGAACAAAATAAAAACATATTTAAGAGCATAATATGTTTATTTTCAGGGGGGAGAGTATACATATATTAGTCACGATGAATAACTCCCAAGAAAATTGTGCAATAACACACGTTTCATGGTTATATCATCTATCTGCCTATACATATCTGCAAACACTAAAACAGTAATTACTGGCTACACATCCAAATAAAACAATGCCGAATCGTCCTCTGTAGTTTATATATTCTGATCCAGCGCTAGGAAATGAAACTGTCCAAAGCGCCAACACAATGGGGGAAATGGAACCCTTCTGCCGCGACAAGTCATTTGCCAATAGTTGTACGAGTCTGAAAAGGTAACAAAGTTACAGAATTAGTTTATATGTTTGAAAAATAATTGCGAGCATTACGACCCACTGAGCGATCTCCGATTATGAGGATATCAGACACCGGTATACACTGAGATGGTCTTATAAGGTATACAGTGGCAGGCTTCCCGGAGGGGCTGATATGAAGAGTTCCAACCTCATCATAAAACTGCTCGTGGAGCACAGATGGGGGCTGAAAATTTGTCAGCATCAAGAGTCCAGTCCGGTATTGCGATTGCAAGCTTCGGCGGGCTGGTCTTCTTACATCATATATCCAATATTATTTATTAATTATCATCCATACCTATTTCTTTGTGAACAAAACATGGCCAAGCATTGCACCCACTAGTAAATTGACATTTGTAACTGTATAAGTAAAACTGGAAAACCATTTCAAAATCTATACGCCACGTGCTGTAGTTATTTTTGAATGACATCTTTTGTGTTTGTTGAATCTTATTTTATATGCATATATTGCAATAAACAACATTATATGACAATAAATGTACTTGTAATTATGTTTGGCTTCTTTCTTACGAGTCCATGCTCGGATGATATGGCGCGATTAGTGTAACTCTTTATGAAAGGTGGGCTTCAAATAACATTTAATCGTTCACCTCTTGAGCGCTGGACACGCAGGGTATTTTCTTTAAAGGATATTTAAACTCGGCTTCTGCCATCCCGACAATGTTCCGAAATTTCCCAGGTGGCTCTGCCGACAGCTCAGAGTCGGTTGTCCGTACTTTACCTAAAATATAACATAAAAACGATAATAAAAACAGACTCGCTGTCAACGGACTGTCAGAATGACATTTCACACAAAGAAGATTGCACAGTTTTTCAGGCATGAAAAACAACAACAAAAACAGTTGATTACCTGCAATGCTGTTGATGGGGTCATTCGGGAGGTTATAGAATACATATTTCTTCTAATTAGCGCTTATTTGAGCAGCAGTCGAGACAAATTTCTTGCGTAATTTGTTTGACAGCTGTTTAGCAAACGGCGGAATGAGAGGAAACGCCTTACCAATAATGAAGTACTCACATTTCCAATACATAATAGTTATTTTCAACACGAGATCACCCGGCGTGTCATTTATCGTTTACAATGAATTATATAAATTAGTTTGTGCAATGAATTCATGACGGTCGCCCGGCCAGACTCGAACGAAGCTTATATACAAATATCATATACTAATGATGGCGCTGTAGGTATTCGATTTCGCGTCACATCGCCAGGTTGGCAGTGAAATCTTTCGTCTTTCCAAAATTCGTACTTGAACGTTACAAAACCAGAGAAAATGTAACAAAATCTACTATTTTCCTCGTCGTGAGTGACCAGCATTATATTCGTAAATGTCAAAGTGGCCAAAGTCAAAGTAATAATACCATAGAGAACCTAATACCAACAAAAAACCTTAACACCATAGACAAATGACCAAAATCGAACCATAAACTTGTCAAGGAATTGGCGAATGAAAAAAAAATCAACCCTTTAGATACTAGTATAAACATATTTAATACCAGGAGTGTGCAGTTATATAACACTCAATTATTTTACATTGATGAGTAACCTAATGATTTTATTATGATATTTCACCTACCTGAGAAATAGCATTATAGCTTTTAAACATCAACCTTAGGGCCAACTTATTTTTAAATATTTTTTCTAAAAAAAAAAATTGAAAATTTGTTTTTTTATTATCAACAAAAAACGTCAATGTCATACTGTTTCTGTAAGCGTAAGTGGCTCATTTTTTTTTTAAAAATATGTATCAAATTGTGATATTGTTGATGTTACATCTGTCAAATTTATTGTCATTTATTTTGTATGTTATGGCAAATTACTATGAATGGATAAAAACGTTCAACATCACGTGCAAATGATAAAATTATTTTCATCGAAATAAGTGTTTTATTGGGGGAACGTTCCGCGCGCTTCACCCATTTTACGGTAGCCATAAGCGTCCTACCGAGAGGACTATTAGCAGTTTGAAAATGAAAATGAATTTTATTCTACTTATAATTATTCAGAAGTGAAAAAGAGAACAACAAAAAAGAGAATATTTGTGGTTTTGGATAATGATAAAGGATCGTCTCACGGCACCCCTTTATACTTTCTACGCCCCCCAGGGCACCGCGGCGCACACTTTGGGAACCCCTGGATTAGTTCATAATTTTACGGGAATCTAGTTTTAAAATCTATAGAATCTAGTGGAAAAGGTAAAAATCTTTGCAAAGACAAGTACCAGGCATTCTGTTGTTTCAACCAACTTTTTCGAAACGGTGGTTTGTTATTTAATATGTTTTTCTTATATATTAAAAAAAAAATCAATGGGTAAGTACTTTTAAATAACTTATAATGGCAAGGACTTTTACGTAATGTTGGCTAATCTGATATTATTGACTACTTCGGTCAAAGCAGTGGCTTTTTTTTATTTCCGGAAGTCTGACGTCATTGCCAACTGATTGAGGTGACGTTCTTTCGAGTGCCTGGGTGAATTTGTGTCTCTTACCCGAGACAGTATTTGTCAATATTTAACTCTAGGATAGTTATAATTAAGTGAGTTTTTACATTTGACATAAATTCGTGTTTATATAGTGTGGCCCCAAACTCTGACCGTTATTTATTGGCCCGAAGTGACTTATTATCTCAGATCCAAAAATATTAATTTTGACGTCTAAACTCAGCTTCGATTGTACCTTCTGCCATGATTTAAAATAATATTAATACGCGATCCAAAATCGTTTTGTACAAATTTTCAGTTTTGTTCAGTGATAAAATTCTCCTCAATTTAAAATGTCGAAATAGTTATGTTCATCAAGGTTACCGAGTATTCCACATTCGATGTGTCACTTTCCACAAGTCATTCCTAAATACCAAATCTATCCTTTGTGAATTGGTTTTAATACGTTCTTATTTCTTTTCAGTTTTTAGCACAATGTTCATATTGGATTGGTTCACTGGAGTTTTAGGATTTTTAGGTTCGTATTATTTTTTCTCCTTAAATCTGATGTTTGGGTTTTATTATTGTACACTCACGATAATATCCTTGTATTTTGTGAACTTTGATCTCTGCGCGCTAAAAAAACAGTGCGAATGTTTTTATCAACTGTTGGAGTTGTTTTTAATTAGGTTTCACAAACAAGAAAGGAAGATATGTCATATTGGGCATAGAACATTCAGGCAAAGAGTTATTGTTGAATCGTCTAGTTGAAGAGAATTTGATTATGCCCCTCGATGAATCCAACTTTAAGTTACCGACCAAATATTTGTGCAACTCCACACCTGTTGATTGTAAGTGATGAGCATTGACTTGTTGCGATATTAACAGCATGAACTGTTTGTAGGGCTATGGAAGAAATCGGGGAAACTCCTGTTCTTAGGGCTCGATAATGCTGGCAAGACAACACTTCTTCACATGCTAAAAGATGACCGCCTCGCGCAACATGTCCCCACCTTACATCCCAGTAAGCCAACTGCTTTTTCTTTAAACTTTGTAAATTATAACATTAAACTTTGTAAATTCTACCAACCAGCAAACATACTAAGTTACCAACTGCCTTTTAAATGCTTATCAAAATCTGTAAGCTTTTCAAAAGTTCTCTTTATTGCCTTAAATGATACAGATAAGAAAACTAACAGGATTGAACATTTTGCTTTGTTTGCCTATCTTGCTTGCTGATTGTGATTATTTAATTTTAATATAGTAATAATTTTTGATAAATAATGTATTGTTTTGTAGAAAACACACAAACTATCAGTCAAATCAATATTATTTTTTAATTTAACTGTTAAGGCATCCAGTCTGATGTCAGTAACAACGAAACCAGGTCACTTGTCAGATAAAATAAATGTGGATTTGTTTTATTTATTGACTGTTAAGGTCACTGATTGGATAATTACTGACTAGTCTGCAAAGTGGCTGATTACCCTAGCTTAGCCCACTTTTCGGTGCATCTCTAGTATGAATTGTTAGTGGTTTAACTTCTTCTTCTTCTAACCCTTATCCGCACCCAATGGTGCATAGGGCACTGCATCTTATAGAAGCAGTGTTATCTTGATCGTTAAATACATGAAGGAAAGGTGATCAGCCTTCCGCTTCAGGTACCAATCCAAGGTCATATTAAATATTAGACTGAAAAATCACTAATATTTATGTTGACCCCCTTGGGAATCAAACCCAGGACCTCCAGCATGGTAGTCTAGCTTGCTGACCATTACACTACGGAGGCGGAGGTGGAGTGGTTTAACTACATAGTAAAAAATGTTTTTTACTGTATTTTTTTCTATGTTACCTAGGATTTTTAGTAAATTTTTTTTCTACCGTTTCGGGACATAAAGAATTTACTGTATTCCAAATCAACATTTACTCAGGATGAATGAGTAGAAAACAAAGTATTATCAATTTTTTGAATTATTCATAAACAAAATTGTATTTTTATTATCAAAAATATTTTTATATTTATATTATTAATTTCATAATAAATTTGAAACTAGTTTTTTTTTTACATGTATAATACTTGGTTTTTATGTATACAGAGCTTTCATTTCATGCTGATTTACTAAAAAATATAAGTTACTTTAAATTCTGTAATCCATGTTTAAAAAAATATTTACATAATAGCTTTATTTTTGAACAGCTTAGGTTCGGTTCTCAATAAAATTCTCCAATATTTTTTACTATAATGTAGTGTTTTTATTGAATGCAAAAATTATTAATGTAAATCAATCATTATTTTTGTTAATCATTATCGTCAAACTTTTAATCGTATATGAATAAATGTTATATTACTGTCAAATGAATTGTCATCATGCCAATACTTGTAGCTCATATTTAAGAATGTCAATTTTATAAACTCTTAAAATGATTTAGGTTTAAAAAAATACATGGATTAAAAATATATACACCAATCATTGTGAGAGTTTTGTGATTGACTTTTTATTATAAAATAAAAATGCCATTGCTTTTTTATTGTATTTCTTAACAATAAAACTCTGGTCCCTACATTATCACAAATATCTCTCAAAATTGATTACTCTAAATCATTTTGTGTGTTTTTGAAACTAACATTGTCATTTATTGGAAAGTCTTATGTACACTGTCATTATTAAATTCAATCGGCCTTGTAATGAGAGGTTTTTACGAAGTGAAAACACGAGGAACAAGTGTGTTATATTACGTCATGTAATTTGAAGTCATGCATGCATGCATGCACATCTTTCATAGTGGACTCTCTCATGCCATTTTAAAAAGTGTAAATGATACCTTTTTTTTATGAGGGATCTGATATTTTTTTTCACTTAACAATCGGAACATAATATCTAGTCTGAAGATATAACTTTTCACCCACGTTTATTGGTACGTATTAGATTACAACACACTTACTCATTGTTTCACTTTTGAGAATGGCTGCCAACTCTCGATGTTATAATAAAATTATTATGATTTCAGAATGTAAAATTTTATTTTATCAAGTTAAATAAATTAAACCTCGTTACATATACGGATATTTCAATTTGAATTCTATTTTAAATGGTCTTAGCGGGCTGTTATCAAAATTGAAATCATATTGTAGCAAAGTTGGGTGAACCATAGACATATAACTTTGAAGTCACAATACCGACCCGACTCTTTGTACTATTTTCTATTAAAATATTCCCAAAATCCATCCATCTTGCAAAATAATAAGGTTTGTAGAAGAATGACTTATAAGTTGTTTTCGCAGTTTTTCTATTCGGGACATTTCATAGGGATAAAATAATGAGAGACCTCTGTATGGTTTAGTTTTACAATCACCTTTTTACATTATCAGCATCCGAAGAGCTGTCTATCGGCAACATGCGCTTCACAACGTTTGATCTTGGCGGGCACACGCAGGCGAGGCGCGTGTGGCGGGACTACTTCCCGGCCGTGGACGCCATAGTGTTCTTGGTGGACGCGTGCGACCGCGCGCGGCTGCCCGAGTCTAAGGCGGAGCTGGACTCGCTGCTGACGGACGAGACGCTGGCCAACTGTCCCGTGCTGATCCTCGGCAACAAGATAGACAAGATGGGCGCCGCCAGCGAGGACGAGTTGAGGAATTTCTTCGGGCTCTACCAGCAGACCACTGGCAAGGTTTGTGAAGTGTTTTCTTAAAGGCGGGGATTGACCAATCATTTCGTCGAAACGTAACATTCGCGGCGAGCATTTGACCATGGATGGAGTACTTGGAACGAGCGGCGAGCAGCTTGGCTCGCTGTACTGACTACGAATGCTCGGACATATGAATACGTCCTTGAAATATATGTTGCGCCCTGGAATGGGCGTGACGTATATTTTTCTAACAACAAAGGTATTAGTCATCCATACATGTCTCGACATGAATTTAAGACACGGAGTGAATCAGTATCATTTCGCTGTTGAGAGTGGTAGACAGGTGAGGTGTTCTAGGTGAGCAGTGACGGGTACGTACTTACACTTACCCTAAAGAGTTCGCGCTCGTTACAAGTTGCGTAATTGGACAGCAGACCGCCCAGTTAACAGGTTAAACTTAGCTTCTCAACATGGTGTTTGAAAATGATGCGGAGTGCGTTGAAACACGTGTCGCAATAGATTTTAAGAAATAGTGATATTTACCAAGTAAAACTTAAATTAAGAATAAACGACTGCCGAATCTATTGATGAAAATTAAATATTTTGTTGTTATTGTTACAGAGCAAAGTGTCTCGAGCCGAGTTACCGGGGCGTCCACTAGAGCTGTTCATGTGCTCGGTCCTGAAGCGACAGGGCTACGGAGAGGGGTTCCGTTGGCTCGCCCAATATATAGACTGAATACACTTTGTTACACACACCATTACATTAATATTATACAATGTTTCGAGAGACTTCAACGATTGGGCCGTTTACTCGAACGAGCAGCTAAGTGCATTCTCCAATGTTCACATAAGTGTTAACTCGTGTGACGTTTCGCATCGGTCCCAAAGACTTAATAGTGATTCTCAAAAACAGACATCCGTACCCATCAACAGTGGCTTGATTCTGTGCTAACCCAAACGTATATCCGAGACTTAATTATTTTACAGCTTAATATGAAATTATAAGTAATTAAGTCGCGCTTCCGAAGGTTTTCTAAAGGAAAATTTATATATTTATTACCATCCGAATAATTTTTCGTCCGCTTCGGTATTATGTTTAAATTATTTTGTATTATTTTAAACCATCTCGAATGGTTTGGTGTGGTTAATTGTAGATAAATTTCATCTCTGTGGGATGACTACAATTGTAACTTTTTGTATGGATGAGTATTGTCAACTGAAATAAATGTGCATTCAATTGTTGCTTCTTTAATGTTTTATTTTCCATGTGTACACCCAAAAGTAAAAATTCTATAAAAATAAATCCTAAATGCATCAAAACGTAACAAACGTTGCAATCTTATGGCACAAAAATACATATTAATTATGCATTCAAGAGAGATTCTAAAAATTTAGTTCTTCATCTTCAGGCAGTTTCTTGAAGTAGCTTTCTATGTAATCTTCGGTGACATCTTTCAACGTCTTGGGATCCCACTTGGGACTATTGTCTTTATCTATCAATAAAGCTCGGACACCTGGAAAAAAATATTTCAATGATTTTTCTAGCTAAATACAATACTGTTATAAATACACCATTTTTAGTAATAATAATTTGAAAATATCCTGATATTGTATATAAATACTGAATTAAACCCTCGAATGATGTTATCAATATATGTACATATATTATAAACTCTCAACAGAGATCAACCCACATTAATCACCTCTTCTTCACAAAAATGTCCAATTAAGAGCAGAATATGGAGTGTTATACAGTGTACAAATTGGTCACTTCTACAGATCAAAGACAGGTCATTGGCCCTGTAAATGCCCAGACTTCCATATTCCCTACTCAACAAAACTTATTTATTAATGTTGAGATATCTAAAATAACATATTTAGTTTTGGGACAGTTCATAAAATTAAACTTGACTTTTCAGTTACAGGCAATACCTCACCCTTTCTAACACAAAGTGTAAACATTATTAATCAACATATGAAATTAAATATGGATATAGAATTTTACTATAAATTTCTAGGAGTGAAAAGCTTTAAATATTAAATTATTTTGTGTTATGAACCGAGGAAGGCCACTACACACTACATTGTTTATTTATGTCTGAATTAGGACAATTTAAAGTAAATAAATTTAATCTATGTGGTTTATAAACAATAATAATAAAACCCTTATCCGCACCCCAATGGTGCATAGGGCACTGCGTCATATAAAAATAATAATAAACCATATCCGCTCCCTAGGTGGAGCATATGGAGTCCACAAACTGTCTCCAGGCTTTTCTGTTGGCTGCCAGCTCCCTTGCATCCTCCCAAGTCAGATCCGCGTCCCGAAGTTCTGACGAGAACTGCCGACGAATTGTCAGCAGTGGTCGTCCTGGGCGGCGCGAACCTGATGCCTTGTAAAAGAGGCAAGCTTGATTAAGGCTCTCAGGAGGCATGCGGAGTACATGGCCAAGCCAACTGAATCGCCTTTTCTTGACGACAGTTGTGACCAAGATTTGCTGCGTCCTACGCCTTATCTCTTCATTCCTCACAAAGTCAAACCACCGCACGCCTAAAATTCTCCGCAGACACCTGTTCTCAAAGCTTAGTACACGGCTGCTCTGGGCCCTTGTAAGGTGCCATGTTTCACAGCCGTATAAGAGAACAGGAGCAATGCAGGCATTGTATAGGCGGCATTTGGTCTTCACCGAGTATAAATCCGATCTCCAGACAGCCTTCATACTGTTAAATGCGGACCCTGCGAGTCCTAATCGCACTCCCAGTTCCTTTTGAAGGCTGCCATTTTCAGTCGCGTACACTCCCAAGTACTTGAAACTCTCGACCCTTTCGATGCGCTGGTTACTCAACATCAAGGGTTGTTGGGCATCTAGGCATGAGCTGTTGCACAACACATGGGTTTTTGCAACATTTATTGTTAGCCCCATGTGCGTTGAGTACCTATTTACCCTGTCGACGATTAATTGAAGACCCTCGACGGAGTCATCAATTAAAACAGCATCATCTGCGTACTCTAGGTCGCAGAGTTTCCGGGAGGGGGAGATGGTTATACCTCGGTCAGATGGTAATGACTTTCGAATAATGAAATCCATGAGGATGATGAAGAGAAACGGCGCAAGGACGCAGCCTTGTCTGACTCCGGTAGAGACCCCAAACCAATCCGTGACAACATCGTCAACTCTCATACGGCATTCACTATTGAGGTGAAGGGACTTAATTAGCTCCACTAATTTCGCAGGCACCCCATAAGCTTCCAGTACTTTCCAGAGTGTGGGCCTGTGCGGACTATCAAACGCTTTCTCATAATCTACAAAACACATCGCCAGAGAACTGTTAAATTCCTGGCTCTGCTGTAGAATGTGGCGAATATTATGGATTTGATCCGCACAGGACCTGCCAGGCAGAAACCCTGCCTGGTTTTCTCTGAGCACCTGCATAATGGGGGCTCGGATTCTCTGCAAGATTACGTGGGCAAGCACCTTCCCAGGTACGCTGAGTAGCGTAATGCCGCGGTAGTTGTCACAGTTGAGTGGATCACCCTTCTTATGTAACACGGTAATCTCCCCATTTACCCAGTCTCTAGGGCATCGCTCTTCTTCCCACACACTGGACATTAATTGGTGTAAAGGGCCAATAATGCCAGTAACGCTGCATTTCAAGAATTCCGGGTGGATACCATCAACACCAGGGGCAGTCCCATTTTTCAATTTCGACACGGCAGCTATAATTTCTGCCTGTGTCGGTGGACCATCAGGTATGGCGACTGCCCGCGGAATGCTTGACGCAGCCTCCGAGGGAATATCGAGGATGATTGGTGGAGGAGGGCGATTCAAGACCCCGTGGAAATGATCACGCCATATTTCCTTTATACGATCCGCGTCAGATTCGATAACTCCATTTGTGTTTTTCACAGCTCCAGGGGTTATCGAATTCTTTCCGCAGATCTTTCTTGTTATTTGGAATAATTTCCGCGTGTCATTTCCTTGGGCAGCATGTTCCGCCGTTACAATAAGAGAATCGAGATGACGGCGCTTATCGAGTCTACATGATCGTTTGACTATACGATCTTGGCGCCTGTAGTCATCTCTGAGGGTGTCCAGTTGGAAGGGGTCACTTTCACTGTCCCTCAGTGCTTTTAAGTGAGCGCGCTCAGCTATCTTTCCCCAAGTCTCATCTGACATCCAATGGGGTCTTTCTCCTATCCTGGGGCCAAGAACCTCATTGGCGGAAGAGTTGAGAGCCGATTTGAGACTAGCCCACTGCGCCTCAATTGAGTCAACATAAATGGGCTGAGGATCGGTTTCTTGCTGGACACGTTGTCCGACCGTTTCCTCGAATCTCAATCTTATTTCGGCACTCTTCAACTTGTCTAAGTTGATTCTCTTCCGCCGAGGACATCTCGGCAGACGTTTGAGCTGCAGACAGATTCTTCCGACGAGTAACTCGTGATCACTATGAATGTCGGCCCCTCTGTAGGACCTGACATCGAGGAGCTCTCGACGGTTAGCACGTCCATAGAGGACGTGATCTATCTGCGCTCTTGTTCGTCCATCAGGGGAGGTCCAGGTGTACTTATGGATGGACTTATGGGGAAATAGCGTACCGCCAATGACAAGGTCGTTAATACTAGCGAACTCGACCAGTCTTTCTCCATTGTCATTGGCTTGCCCATAGCCGTGCCTTCCCATCACCGTTGGGGCAAGTGATGGGTCTGTTCCGACTCTCGCGTTGAAATCTCCCAATACTACCACGCGGGTTCTTCTTGGGAGAGAGGCGATGACCGCATGGAGAGAGTCGTAAAAGGCATCTTTTGTTTGGACATCTGCAATTTCGGTAGGCGCGTAGCACTGCGTCATATAAACGCAGTGTTATCTTGATCGTTTATACATAAAGGAAAGGTGATTAGCCCTCCGCTTCAGGTACCAGTCCAGGGTAATATTGAATAAATATGACAGTGAAAAATCACTTATATTTATTTTACCCCCCTTGGGAATCGAACCCGGGACCTCCAGAACGGTAGCCGAGCGTGCTGACCATTACACTACGGAGGCGGACAGACAATAAGACTATTAAAATTGTCAATCAACTTCATAGTAGCATTTTCAAAGTAAATAGGCAACTTTTTATCATAAGCGTATTGTGTTTGTAAAATCATGTATATAGGTAATAAATTAACGTTATCTTCATCGATAATTACATAAACGCATAGTAATTACTCGACACTAGAGTTTAGTGAAATTTAATACTTTATCGGGTTTTGAAAGGCTTCACGCGTGAGAGCCAAACATGCCACGTCATGCAGTATTTTAATATTTACAGTGGTTTCTAAGATATTATGAAAATAGTACTACAGTGGAACCCCTATATTTGTTAGCCCTAATATTTGTCGGATTAGATATTGGACGAATTGGATATTGGTAAAAAATCATTACAAATGTCTCGCTTGCAGTTGTGCATCTTATAGTCAGGTAAACATATCCTAAGAAATACAAGTCCTAGTGACATCTCTATAACATGACAAGCATATCGCTCACTCCTTTCAAGAACGTCATAAACCAAAAATCGTCAATTATCAGTTGTGCATGTTTTTGGAATGCCCAGAAAATGTACTTTATCCCAGCAAAAGAAGCATATTTTTAACTTAATATTTACCCGCTACAGGGCAGAAAGTGTTGTTTTTGCATTTTGAAGAAAAAGTATTGTTTCATTATTTTTTTAAATATATTAAATATTTTTCAAATGGAGAAAAAACCTTCAGGTTTTACCTAAAAAGAAGTGTTGCACAGTAAAAAGTTCAATAAGTGGCTTGACATTTATTTTTAATACATTGTGTTATATTTTTAAACTTTTTTGATTTATGACGTTCTTGAAAGGAGTGAGCGATATATGTATATCAGTTTAATTGAATTCAGATATAATGAGTTATAATGGTGTCACATTGAATATGCACTGCCACAATAGATAAGTGTTACTGTGCATGTGTGATAGTGATATTTCTTATTGTGATTAAAAAGTTTACAAATCTGAAATGAAATTAGTTTGTGATACTGAACTGATTTAAAAATTGGTATTATTACCTATTTAAGTCATACAATCAAAAAATACCAAATTGGGGTAATCTTCAGTAACAGGCAACACTACTAATAATACAACTTCCCTCATTGATTATACAGATATGTTTGTAGCGCTGTAAACATTTATTACCTTCAATAAAGTCCTTATTAATCAAAGCTCTGCAAGCCATTCTGTACTCCATCTGCAGACACTGAGTCAGGTCAAGTTGGCAACCTCGTTGTAAAGCGAGCAGAGTTATTTTTAAACTTCCTGGCGACATCTTGTTCAGGGTCTAAAAAATATATAACAATAATAAGTTTTTAAAAAATTCAATGGATGCTTCGTACTCTGGACTGTTAAAAGAAGATGTGTACTTTTTTTATAGACTGCAATAAGATATTTATTTATTAGAGATCACTGTTTCCCAATTAATGAAACACTACGATTAATGTTATTAAATAACAACGGCGACATCTCGTTCAGAAGATGTACGGAGGATCATTTAACAACTGAGGTTTTTTTTCTGTATGACCAGGTTAATTTATGAATTGATTGATAAATAAGAAAATGACATTTAGTATTTTAGGTGTACAATAAAGTACATTTGTGGAGATTACCAACACCCAGTGTGGCAAATAGCGAGTAACTTTGGGAATGAGACTGACTATGAAAGGTGATTCCGAAATTCAAGATTTAAAAATGCTTTCCTTGTCTTTGGCAGCTGAAACTCTGCTCATTACAAAATCAACCGAAATAATTAAGCAAATTTGACATTTATGCTTGCTATTATTCTAATTCTTTGTTCGCCTCCGTGGTGTAATGGTCAGCGTGTTTAGCTACCGTGCTGAAGGTCCCGGGTTCGATTCCCAGGGGGGGAGGTGAAAATAAATATAAGTGATTTAACACTGTAATATTTATTTAATATTACCCTGGACTGGTTCCTGAAGCGCAAGAGTGATCACCTTGCATTCATGTAAGTAATGATCAAGATAACACTGCGTCAATTTGATGCAATGCCCTATGCACCATTAGGTGTGGATAAGGGTTATAAATAAAAAATAATTCTAAAATATGATCGGTTTATGAAGAGATGACTACAGAAACCAGAATACATACTTGCCAAATAAATAAATAAATCAGTTCCCTAACAGTGACTATAAATCTAGACAAATGAGATGCTTCCATTATTTGGGTAGTGTAAAGGCATAGGCTGTCAAAATTTTCATTTTCTATGTTTGTTCCACAAAATGTCTAAAATAGTGTATTCCATAATTTGGCAAAAGGATAATGCTGTAGCTTGAGATATGTACATATAAAAATACATAAACCAAATGAGTTATTTAATTTCACAAGTTTGATTTTGCTCTCCTGTAAAATTTGGTCTGAGAGATATACCCCTTTGCCTTTACACTACTGATTTAAAGAGGCCATGTAAAATCACAGCGAGTTTTAAACACCCTATTCATAAACGCGTATGTATAATCCTATAATTTTTATCAGATTGATATACTATTACAAAATATCTATTATTTTTACCTCCACAGTTTTCTTTGCCCATTCGGACCCATCTTTTTCTAGTCTTTCAAGAATCTCTTCAATTGTAGGTGCTGCAAAGCAGTAGGTAATTTGTTTCATGTTTCCACTCAGTGAAAACTCACCACTGCCATCGTGAAAAGAATTCAACATGTTAAAAACTTCGGTGGGTGATTCATTTCTGGTCAAAAGTGTCTGCAATTCTTCCAACTTGTTGCTTGGTACGTAATGTGTGGCAATTCCAGACTTAAAAACATCTTTGCCTTTAAGACGGTGGCCTGTAAAAAATACAGAAATGAAGAATCCATCATGACGGAGTTAAGATACAATATATTATATAATGTTAAGTATTATGTAGGTTAATAATAAACACTGAGGTAAGTAGCCCATTACATTTATAAAAGTGACATCTACTTGATATTAGAATTTAATGTTTATTTATACTCATTTTACTTGTATTTATTAAACATGTTAAAAGTTTGAGTTTTTAACTAATACATATTTATTTAATATTGCCCATGACTGGTATCTGTACCGCAGGACTGATTACGTTGCCTTCAACCATAAAATTAATGATCAGTTTGATATTTCATCAATTTGATGCCGTGCCCTATGCACCATTGGGTGCGGATAAGGGTTGGTAGCAGTAGTAGCAATGTGTATTTAAAATTAAATTTTACTTTTAAAAAATATTTTGATAGTATTTCACACATGATGTTGGTAGATCGCTGTCCATAATAAAAAAAGGCCGTCCGCAGTTATCAAAAGTTTGGCCACCCCTGCCATAGGGTATAAAGCCATATTTGCTTTTTTATTGTTGACATTACATGCTTTTTATTATTGACATTAGCGTGTTTAGCTACCATGCTAGAGTTCCTGGGTTCAATACCCAGGGGGGGTGAAAATAAATATTAGTGATTTTACACTCTAATATTTATTTAATATAACCCTAGACTGGTCCCTGAAGTGCAGGAGTCAAGATAACACTGTCAGTAGATGCAGTATCGTATGCACCATTTGGTGGGGATAAGGGTTAGTAGAAGAAGAATTATTGACTCAATAAAACAACTGTGTTTAACCACATAAAAGTGGTTAAAAACAAGTTTGTTTTATTTTATAAAGTTCATAAAATGTGCCACAAAGTATCCGGAAAAACATTTTAAGAAATATTGACATTCAATAATTACGCACCTGTGAGCCCCAAAAATATGCCCAAATTTCCTGGTAGTCTGGGTAAAAAGTATGTTCCTCCGACATCAGGGAATAACCCTATCTGAGTTTCAGGCATTGCAATCATGGTTCGTTCTGTTGCAACTCTGTACTGACCGTGGACAGATAGCCCCATTCCTCCACCCATTGTTATACCATCTATCAATGCCACATACGGAATGGTATAGCCCCCAATAAGTTTATTAAGTTTGTACTCTTCTCGGAAAAAGTTCTGTCCGAGCCTCTCCTTTTTCTTAGCTGATTCAACTACTGCTCTTACATCACCGCCAGCGCAAAATGCCTTTTCTCCGGTTCCTTTGATGATGACTAATGTCTTTTGAGTCTCCCATTTTCTAAGGACTGGATATATTTCAGTAACCATTGGCAAATCCAAAGCATTGAGAGCTTTTGGCCTGTTCAGAGTAATTATACCTGTCTTGTTGACTGTTTCAAATATAACAGAATCTGTGCTAGTAGACATCCTTCTAAAGAAAGTATTACTATTAATGTTTGTAAAAACATATTTCGATATTTTCATAGTGCCAATCTAAAACAAAAAGAATTATTTCAATTTTATGAATTAGTAAATACATTGTAAATATATATCTTCTGTGCGTGTCATATCGCTCACTCCTTTCAACAATGTCATAAATCAAAAAACTTGATATTTCAGGAGATTGTTTTTAAAGTTTAAAAATATAATAAAAGTTTAAAAATATATTAAAAATAAATATCAAGCCACTTGTTGAACTTTCTACTGTGCAACTAATCTTTTTAGGTGAAACCTGAAGGTTTTTTCTCTATTTGAAAAATATTTAGTTTATTAAAAAAAATAATAACTAATACTTTTTCTTCAAAATGCAAAAACAACACTTTCTGCCCTATAGCGGGTAAATATTAAGTTAAAAATATACCACTTTTGCTGGGATTAAGTACATTTACTGGGCATTCCGAAAACATGCTCAACTGAAAATTGTCGATTTTTGATTTATGACGTCTTGAAAGCAGTGAGCGATTTGTCTACTATCACTTGTAAGTAATTGCCCTTGTCTTGGGCAGCTCTAAACAGCAGTGCCTTGAAAATTCTGATTCTCATTAAATCTCGTATATTCTTGAGCCAGGAGATCTATCTTCTGCTCTCATCTCGTCGACCTTCTATTTTGCCTTTTATGATTAGGTGTAATAGCTCATACCTTTTTTCTCATAGGACACCTTCCGGACTTTGATATCAGTCAGCTTTTTACTATTGCTCTTTGGAGCACATTCACGTTGCTGATCATATCGGTTCATTGAATGCGTAACATTCTATAACGTAATCTAAGCCTAGCCTAACTGGTTCATAGTGCTGATCTCGAAGGCATACGATTCAACTTCGTAAGAAGTACTGACCAAAAATAAAACCTAGCTATATAATAATAGGGTATTTATACTATACAGATAACACTGGATAGAAAACAATTAAAAATAAGTTTACCAAAATGATTTTCTGGCAAGGAGCGGGCACATATACTTCTTTAGTCAGTTTTAGTAATAATCTGTGAGTAACGGATAAAATGAGCGCAAAAGTAATGAAATAATGAGCACCCAGTGTCAAATCTAAATTAATATTGTGATATCACTGGCCTAACAGACATTTCTAGAATAATTACGAGATATATTGAACATTTTTACATCCTACATAATATCAAATTTAAGAAAACATGTGTTTCGAAAAATTATACATCTATGTAAATATTTACAAACTATTATGTCTCTTTACTTAATTTAACAATATTCTCAGGTACACTGATAAGATTCCAACATAATAAGGTAAATACTATTTTTGAAAATAATAAGTTAGTTAAAGTACATAGGTTATTTTAATATATTTAAAAATTGTTTAATGAATAAATTGAAATGATTCAATGTACATTACCATTGTTTGTCGAATATAAAACGTCTTTTTTTACTCAAATTGGATGAAGTTTGACTCGCGAAATAACAACGATATTATATGTATGTGATAAGCGTTGATAAGACATAAAAGTAGATGTAAATAGGAACTCGAAAAATCTACTAACCGATTACAATCGGGTAAAAATATATTTTTATGTTTATTTTATTCACGACTGAAAACACGTTAAGAAGTTAGAAAAGTTCTACTTTTTGACATTCGGCGTCTTGACATTGACATTTTAACCCTTCAATAACGAATTTTTTTAGTTAAAGTATAAATATAATATAAATATAAGAAATAATATAAACATTTTAAATTAGTAGTTGTTTAGATAATATTAAATTAATTCGAAAAATATTATTTTATAATAAGATATGTTCTATAGTATAATTTAAAAGATAAGTATGTAATTGAAACGATTTATCGTATACCACACGTTACTTTAGTAGAAATTGCAAACGTATGTTAAATTAATTTAAATATTCATGTCGTAGAACCCACCCGAATCAAATTAGTAATATTTTGTGCATATTTGTTGACTTATAACTCGGGCGTTTCGTGAGCTAACTTTGTTTACTTTATATCCCCCTCAAAAATTGATTAGAGTGATGGACATGCTAGATACCTATGATATACTTACAATATTTTATAAATACAGATGAACCCTTCTTTCCACCTTCGGTCGGTCTGCCACTTCGATTGATTCGAACGTCAACAAAAATCTATTTTCTTACTTCTTTCTGAATAAGTTTATTACAAGATACCATTAAAAATTTTATATTTATGTATAATCTTCTTCTTTTTCAGTGATATTAACTGCTTTTGTGCGGTTTATTGGAATGGTTCTAATGTAGGGGAGAAAACACACTCATTTTTGAGTGTGAAGATTGTTTATCTTGGTGTAAATCCGTATTTTCTAATAATCTGACTTTTTGCGTTCCGACCTAAACGCCTAGACCCAAAGTAACGGATTGCAGGGGCTCTAATACAAATATTAAAAAAATACCTCCATTGTCTAGCCAAATTAGATCAATTAGGCACCTTGTTTAGTTTTTTCCTTATAAAAAAAGATAATGGGTAGGTACTTATTATTCTGTGGTGCAGCCCTATGGTTATCTGTACGGTTCCTCTGATGGAGTTTTGACAGCTGTCAAAGTAATCCTTTATTTATAACCTAAAAATAATCTTACAGATCTAATTCATTTTGTTAATACTTATTGTATTGCGTAATACCTTTCTGAATTTTATGTGTTGAGTATGTCTACTATTACTATTTTGAAAAATATTTGGTTTTATTACATATTTTACATGTATTTGTAGCTGAATCTATTATTTGTATCGGTTTTAACCTCAATCTTAAACGTCGGCAAAGAATGGTTAGGTGTTATGTTTGGTCAATACTTCTATACGGAGTTGAATCGTAGACCTTCAAGATCAGCACTATGAACCGGTTAGAGACATTCGAAATGTCGTTACGTCGAAGAATGTTACGCATTCCATTAACCAATATTAGGAATGTGAATGTGTTCCTAAGAGCAAGAGTAGAATGACAGTTGCTGACTTATATCAAGGTTCGGAAGTACGAGCAAACACCTAATCATAAAAGGCAAAATAGAAGTGTGACGAGGTGTGGGTGTAAGACGGATCTCCTGGCTCCGGAATATATGAGATGGGACGGGGATCAGAACAGTTGAGGTGCTGTTTAGAACTGCCTAAGACAGACACACACTCTCAAGTGATAAACACATAAATTTTTCACATTTTTATCCTAGGCTGTTCATATATATATATATGATATGATAGAGTGAATAACACAAATCACATTGGTTTTACTCAAATTATTTAATATTTTACTCTCAACTGAGAACCGATCGTCTTAGGCTGATGAAGTTTACAATAAATACAATAAAACTCATTTTTTTCTTTATGTGAAAATGTTTGGTTTGTTTGGTTCTTATCAAAGGTGTAATAAATGCATCATTTATACTTTTCATTAATAAATGTGTATTTTTTTATAGGATAGCAATTTTTTTTTTTACCAAATTGGGATAATCTATTGTCATTAAGTACCTTTTAAGGAACATGTCAAGATATGCGCGAAAATTTTTAAACTGGCACGCTCGTCTATGGCCCAAAACCTTGCCCAAACCACCATACAGGCATGTTGTTCAAGTGGGTGATCCCGTGCTGAGAACTAAATGCGAATGTGTACCCGTACCAGCTATCACTTCACAACAAATAAAAGACATTATTGCAGCAATGAAAGATGCGATGAAAAGCCACGATTGTGTCGGAATCTCGGCTCCTCAGATTGGCATAAATAAGAGAATATTTATAATGGAAATGAATGACAAGCATTTGAAAGCCTTTGATGAAGACTCTATACAAAAATTAGAGATTATTACATTTCCATCGATGGTGGGTATCATTTTAATTTATTTTATTTTTCCAAATCCATATTCAGTGATATGAAGGCTAATGAATTACATTGATTAAATATAAAAATATTGATAATAATAAGTAAAGGCTTTGTGGCTTATTATATTTTTCTGTCATGTTGTGTTACTAGTACTTCTTGTCTATGACATATTTTATACCATGTAAATATTTCATTGTTAATTTTTGTATACAAGGAATGAAATGCTTATATATTAAATGTTTAAATCAAACACTGATTTTTAGAGTCTAATTAATTGTATTATTGTTTAAAACACTTACTTATACAATAGCTATATAAGGACCATCAGTCCATTTAATATTCACATTAGTTTGAAAATGCCATAACAAGATAAAACAATTCTAACATATTTTATTTTTATGTGATTTTAACGGTAAACTACAATTTAGTTCACTCTAAAAAAGTCAGTGTATGATTTTGCTTATAAATTAAAATGGAGTTCTACAAATTAAATGCCAAATCTATAAATAATAAAAAGGTTGTTAATATAATCTCTCCAGGACTCATCAGAATGAGATTTCAAGGTTGTAGTCCTGTGGTTAGTGTTGTGGACTCTTGAGGTCAAAGGCTCTAGATTCAATCTCCACTCTGCCACAACATGATTTCTAACAAATACAAGCCGCGTAACTTAACTTAAAAATCACATTCAATTAAAATATTTGTGCATATATATCATAAGAATACAAATTTTATTTTATGAAAAAAAACCTATTTATGGTCAATGTTTTTTTAGGTTTTCATAAATCCCACAGTAAAGATAATTGATAAGAAAAAAGTATCTCATGTTGAAGCATGTGCAAGTATTAAAGGGTACTGTGCAGAAGTAGCTCGATATAAAGAAATTGAAGTAAATGGTAAGGATTAAAAATTGTTTTGTATTACGAAGTCTAACTTTATTAAACTTCTTATTATTTTTATTCAATTTCAAAGAATATCATAGTCATTATTTGTAGTTTATTTCAGTTGTATCATTTAAGCATTTATATTTTTAAACGTTAAATTGTGTTTAAAAAAGTTATTTTAATGACTGGAGAAGACAAAAGACTCGGTTCAAGAGAGGTTCAAAGCACTTGAAAAGTATAAATATGGAGTTATTAAAAACTCTATGATTTCCTATCCAGTTTTTGTTCTCATTATATAGCTCTAAAATATTATTGGTAACACTCTCATTATCATTCATCATTCACATGGTATTACACAAAGTGAACTTATAAATGATAAGGAGAGTATTACATTACCATACCACAAAGTTAACGATGCTTTTAATATACAAAAAATATTATTGGTAATATTATATGAGTACTTATTTTTGTTGTTGTATTTTTTATAGGTTATAGTGAAGACGGAATAGAAACAAGTGTTTATTTGGGTGGGTGGCCCGCAAGAATAGCGCAACATGAAATAGACCACCTGAATGGAATATGTTACGTAGATGTTATGAACAAAGACACTTTTTCTTGTCAATTTTGGAAAGATATTAACTTATTTGAAGGAAAAATAAGACTGCCATTTTCACCAGAATGATTAAATTATCAATTGTTATATTATAAAATAATAGTTAAATAAAATAATTATTAGCTTTATGAAAAAAATATGAATGATTACTAGTATGTATAAAGATTTTTGGAACTTATTATTACAATAGTCTTTACCCTTTAATGCCTTCTATATTCATGAAGAATTATTCCTAGAAGTTGCCTTATTTTGGTACTTTAATTAAGGACATTGGCAAAATAAACCAAAGAATGATACGAAATGCAAATACAATAAATAGTATGCAAAGGAGCAGTGTCCGAGGATCTTATTGGATCTAGGCATAGACATCCATACTTATGAACAGTGGATTAATTCTGCACTATCCCAAACATATTTCGCTAGTATTATTGACCAAAATAAATGTGCATTCAGTTGTCGGTTCATTATTCTTTATTGTCTACATGTGCATCCAGAAGTAAAACTTCAATAAAAATAAATCTTAAATACATTTAAACGTAACAAATACTGCAATCTTATGGAACAAAAATACATATTATGTATTCAATACAGATTCTAAAAAGTCAATTCTTCATCTTCAGGCAGTTTCACGAAGTAGCTTTCTATGTAATCTTCGGTGACATCTTTCAATGTCTTGGGATCCCACTTGGGATTATTGTCCTTATCTATAAGTAAAGCTCGGACACCTGAAAAAATTAATCCTAATGATTTTTAAAAATTAAATACAATATTGTAATAATAAAACACTATTTTTGAGTAACAATATTGTGGACATGTCCAAATCAAATGTTTAATCATGAGCAGAATAGTGATAATCACTTCAACCGATTAAAAACATGTCGTTTGCCTTATAAATTCCCAGACTTCAGACCCCACATTCCCTACCCGAAATGAGTGTTTGTAATGTATTTTTCCCATCTGCAGGCAAGTTTGTAAAATACAGGCTTTGAGGGTTTTGTAAAAAAAAAGTTAAAAATTCAAACTAAACACAAAATTGGGGTAATTCAGATGTTTGTTTGTAGCACTGTAAATATTACCTTCAATAAAGTCCTTATTAATCAAAGCTCTGCAAGCCATTCTGTACTCCATCTGCAGACACTGAGTGAGGTCAAGTTGGCAACCTCGTTGAAAGGCTAGTAGAGTCATTTTTAAACTTCCTGGTGACATCTTGTTTAGTGTCTAAAAATATATATGAATAAGCTTAATTTTTTTTTGTTGTTGGAAATTTATACTCTGAACTGTTAAAAAATTATGGTTTTTATAGACTGCTATAACATATTTCAGTGATAAATAGTAGAGATCAGCATTTACCAATTAATGGAACACATTGGAATAGATATTATGGCTACTTATAATTTAATAATAAATAACAGCTGCTTGTTTGGAAGATGTTTGTACGGACACTGCTTACGTGACGCCCAAGGTTGATTCCTACATGACCAGGTTAATTAGTGAATTAATTGATAAGCAAGAAACCAATATTTAGCATTACAGAGTCAAGAATAAAGTGCAGGTCCTTAAAGATTGCCAATACTTGAGCAGCTGCGGAAATGAGACTGACATTGAAAGGGGATTCCGAAACTCAAGATGAGAAAACGCATTCCCCGTCTTTACCAGCTGAAACTCTGCTCATTACAGAATCAATCAAAGTTATTGAGTAAATGTGACATTTATGGTTTGTTTTATTCTTAAACATGATCGTTTAACTAAATGATAACTACAGAAACCGGTAAACTTGGCAAATACAAAATAAATCAGCTCCTTGTCAGTGTCGGGCTGTGTTCCTGAGGTTAGTTTCGCGGACTCTTAAGTCAGAGTTTCTTGGTTCGAACCCACTCTACCGCAATTTGATAGCTATTTCTAATAATAAGCTGCTTAGGCTCACAGAAATAGTATGAAACTGAAATAGTTGTGTGAATAATAAAAACACAAATATTTCTCTTTATATAAAAAAAAACTAGGAATCCAGACTAATCAGATACTCGTATAATTTAAAGAGGCCATATAAAATCACAGCGAGTTTTGGACACCTGATCCCCAATTGATAAACATATATATACCTTAAAATTTTTGACAGATAATGATACTATTACAAAATATCTATTCTTTTACCTCCACAGTTTTCTTTGCCCATTCCGACCCATCTTTTTCTAGTCTTTCAAGAATCTCTTGAATTGTAGGTGCTGCAAAGCAGTAGGTAATTTGTTTCATGTTTCCACTCAGTGAAAACTCACCACTATCATCGTGAAAAGAATTCAACATGTTAAAAACTTTGGTGGGTGAATCATTTCTAGTCAGAAGTGTCTGCAATTCTTCTAACTTGGCGCTCGGAATATAATGTGTGGCAATTCCAGACTTAAAAACATCTTTGCCTTTAAGACGGTGGCCTATAAAATATAAAGAAATAAAGAATTAATTATGACGAAATTAAGACACAATCCATTGCATAAATTGTATAAAGTAAAAATTATTATGTTGAAAATAAACACTTAGCCCATTACGCTTATAGAAGTAATATTATCGTAACTACTTGGTACTAGACCTTGCAGATCATTTATACTGCTATTAACTGTATTCATTGATCATGCTCAACACTAGACTATTTAGCGAGAATTCCAAAGAAAAAAAAAAATGTGGATTCTAGCCAAAAAATCAAAAAAAATCAAGTTAATTGTTGGGTCAAGGGGCTCACATGTAAAACACACAAAAAATGCAACCAGTTTCATAATGTATAAGGAGCTTTTCAAAAATAATAATAAGAAACTTGGATAACTAAAAAAAAACATTTTTACATTATATCATTACTGTTTTGCGGAAATTCACTAAGGCGTCTGATGTGGCTTGTCAGTGGATAAAAGATGAACCAGTATCGTTTTGCTTTTAAAATGACAATTATATGTTATGTACCTGAATGGAAATTACTTGAAATGTGACAGCGAAAACGCAGGACATTATAGGAATGTATTTTTCTTTTACTATTTTTTATAACATTAAAATTATTTGTTTAATTTAACAACTTTTTTTGAATAGATCCATAAACAACACACAACAAAAAGGCAATTTGAAATAGGCCAAAATTTTATATGAAACAAATTGGGCCATGTAAATAAAAAAGCAATTGCTTACACAAATTGTATTTTAAGCAAACTTATTATACTAACAGGAAACAAAAAAATGCATGCAAATGTGATAAAAATAAACTATAGATGCAGCTCTATTTTATTTATTTACGAGTATTTAAAAGAATAACCCGCAAAGTCTTAATTTTAGAGATTTCTCTGCGAGTAGGGAAGAAAGGATGAGGTATTAAAATATGAAATGTACATCAGGATGAAATAATCTTTAAATTTATTTTTTAAATTGACAGAAATCTAATCCCTGATGCCAGTTACGTAGTCAAGGATCTATCCAATGCAAGTATTGATCGGGTTTATTTTTTGGATCAAATGCATTTGACTTTGTGTAACTTTGAAAAATTTTAGTGCATTGGCAATCTTAAATTTGTTAAAACTACTATTTGCCCTGTGGCATAGTTGTGTAGACGCTCAACTGAAAAACCAGTGTCGCAGGTTTGATTCCTGCTGATTTCAAAATGAATTCAAGAAATATTTATTTTCAATTGGTCTAGGTGTTTTTGACATATTTTTCACATCTACCTTCCCTTTCCTTAGTATCCCATCTCTAAAATAGAGGTCTTGCAGGTTATTCCTTTTAAAAAAAATGAAATTAGTAATTTATAGTCATTACTGGTTTTTAAATCTGATGAGGCATCGAAGAAAAAAATAATGTCAATTTTCTTTGCCATAGGATATATTGCCATTTTTGCTTTTTATTATCAACATTCAACAACCTGTAAGACCCAAAAATATGCCCAAATTTCCTGGTAGTTTTGGTAAAAAGTATGTTGCTCCAATATCAGGGAATAACCCTATCCGAGCTTCCGGCATTGCGATCATGGTTCGTTCTGTAGCAACTCTGTACTGGCCATGAACCGATAGACCCATTCCTCCACCCATTGTAATACCATCAATCAATGCCACATACGGAATGGTATACCCTTTAATAAGTTTATTTAGTCTGTATTCTTGCCGGAATAAGGTCTGTCCAAGCCTTTCCTTTTTCTTAGCCGATTCTACTAACGCTCTTACATCACCGCCAGCACAAAATGCCTTCTCTCCGCTTCCTTTGATGATGACTAGTTTCATTTGACTCTCCCACTTTTTGAGGACTGCATATATTTCAGTAAACATCGGTAAATCCAAAACATTGAGAACTTTTGGCCTGTTGAGAGTAATAATGCCTGTCTTATTGACAGTTTCAAATATAACAGAATCTGTGTTCGTAGACATGCTTCTAAGAATGGTATTATTATTCATGTTTGCGAAAACATGTCTCGATATCTTCATAGTGGCAATCTAAAATCAAAATCATTCATTTAGTTTGATTAAGTAGTAAACACATTGTATAAAAATAATTTTATTTATGCCTACTACTGAAGTCTTTATGATTTTTTTTGTATGATTGCATCTATAATTTTCTCAAAAATAAATTGTAATGAAAATTATTTATTTATTTCTTATTAAATACAAAGATAATTGTAGAAGCTTTGTGTTTGAAAATGCTTATTTAATAGATCAATATAATATATGATAGGTGTATCAACAAAGCATTTATCATTTTGATACAAAAGAAGATGGAAGTCAGAGCTTGACCTAGCATTTGGCTAGCTTTAGTGAACACTTTTTACGCTTGTGAAACATTCACCATTCTGCCCACCAAGGTATAAGGCATAAATGCACTGTTGATAGAATCTTTTTGTATGTTGGTTGCAATATTGATAAATGTGGAATTTCGACACCACCGTAAGATTAGGTTCATTATATTTTTATGAATAATAAGTACTTAATTAGCATTAAGTTTTAAAACACATAGTTTGTTAAAATAAAGTCAGAGGTTGTTTAATAAGATAAATTAAAGGCATCAAATACATTACCATTGCTTGCTAAAATGTTTCTTTTTGAATTGGATGAAGTTTGAATGCGAAATAACGAAATAACCGTTGATAAAACATAAAAGACGAAAATAGAAAATCGAAAAATCTATCAACCGTTTAGGACCGGGTAAAAATATATGATCACGTTTATTCAGGAACCAAAAACACGTCAATAAAGTACTACTCAAAGATTAAATATTGTACTAGAAATTTACTAAAGATTATATACTATACCGGTCAAAGACTAACTGATTGTATTATTTTGACATTTGGCGTTTTGACAGGTCTTCACATTGACAGTTTAACCCTTTCAAACCAAACTTTTTTGTTGAATTTGAATGAAAAGAATAGTAATTTGAATTTTTTATTTAGATAACGGAGTACACGAAAATGATGTGATGTGATTGGTAGAAAGTATTTTGAATTCCAAAATATGCACATAATTTATTATATCACCTTGCTTAATTGTATCCATTTAGAAAAACACCCAATAGATTTATTGCGAAATTTGAAACTATTAATTACTGTGCATGGCCAATTTATACTTATCTAGAAGTGAAAAATCGATTATCTTACCTTGGTGAAATCGATTAAGCAAGCAGAGCCATTTTCTAGTTTTGAAGATTAATCTAATTGCTAATTATGTATTTTTGTTATTATTTACATTTAACACATATTTTAAGAAATAAATATTGAATGGAACAATGTCATACATAATAAAAATATTTGATCTTTTTAAACTAGAGGGTTATAATATAATACTTATAATACTATTGTAATACTCATTTTAAATTGTTATGTGAATATGCCGATGTTTTAAAAATGAAGTTCCCTGTACATATTTTCATAGCTCACTTTATATATTTTTCAAATGTATAAACAATTGATATTTTATTTTTATTTCAAGCTCTTTCATACACATTCATCATATATGTATTCGTACATCATATGACACGGTGTATTAAGGTATTTCAAAAGGTTTTTAAAAAATATTGAATTCGGGGTAAGAAGCAGAATAATATTTATTGTAATATTTATTCAAAATTACCCAGGACTGGTACATGAAGCGGATGGCTGATCACCTTTCCTTCGTGTGTTAACGATCAAGAAAACACTGCGTTTATATGATGCAGTGCCCTATACACCATTGGGGTTTGGATAAGGGTTTGAAAAAGAAGCAGAAACCTTTTAGAAAATTTAGAAAATTTCATTTAATTTTTGAACAATTTTAAATTCACCGAAAAACCACAGGTTCTATCTATCTCTATCTATCTCTAATGATTCCTTTGTTATCAAAGTGAGAAACTTATTAAAAAATATAGAATAATTGTGAAATTAACAAAAGTTTTGAATAATATAAGAGGTTACAAACGTTAAAAAGTTGAAAAGTCGGTTTGGCTTAGATTTCGTTTTGACATTGATCCCTGATGGCTTGTTTTTTTTTTTTTTTTTTAATATAAATTATCCGAAATTAAATTTAAGCCTTGCCGCACCCGTTATGCAGTTCTTACGAATTCGTTTTCTGAATTTTGAATATGATATTTTCACTTGAAAGGAATATTGGAATTAACATACTCCGCATATTTTTTTTCAAGAGTCTGTAAAAAGCTTTAATAAAAAAATTACACTTTTTAGAACTTATCTTTATTTCTAAGTTATTTGTATTTGACGTAAATTGTAGTTTTAAAAACCTTGAAAAGGGAAAGATGAGTTTTTAATAGCAGTACGTCATTTATCGTTGTATTATTATCTAATCTTGTAAACATCATTTGTAAATAAAGGGTTTATGGTAAAATAAATACAGATGATTATATAAAAGATTTTCATTGACTGCAAAGCAAAGTAAAATAAAAAAGTTTTTTTCTTCATTAGTTTACTATGGAGGGCTACAACCTTCAGAAAGAATTAAAGCGGAGGTTAGAGGTCAAAATAAAATATGGAACAAAGGCAAAATAAAGGAAAGGATAAATAATCAAGAGTCAATTCTACGAAAATTGTAGAAAAAAACTGAAAAAAAAAATTCTCTCTCTTTTTTGTGTGTATATTACGTTAAAATGTATAAAAATAGTAAAAATGTACGTAAAAAGAACTCCACCGACAAGACATACAAGGTGGCTTGGTGGGTCTCTGCAAAAAGAAATATTTTTAAGATGTTTAAAATTGTTCTTTAAATAAATGTATACTATGTAAATAAAAAAAGTTAGATAGATCGATTTTTAATCAAATTATTGCATTATAAAATAATGATAAATACCGTTATTCATGAAAAAAAAAAAGAACAAATCGCATCCACGGTTCTAAAGACCTAGAGAAATTTTGCATACATTCCCTCCATACAGAGTATAGTATCGCTATATAAGAGTTTTCATTGACATATTTTTCATTATATTTTTATCACACACAGTATCAAAGCAGTAACATTCAACATAAAATTATATTTTAGTATCCATAAAATATTCGCTTTTGTCCATATTTATTTAAATATGGACAAAAGCGATAAAAGCAAATAAAAAATGTTGTATTCTGCATTTTCATGATAAATGAGACTAAATTTAGAAATGTTATGCTAAATTAATATATTGAATTAAAAACTTTATATTTTTTTGACAGACACTAGATTATTCGCCCAATGGATGATATATCAACACACATTGTGACGAACTTGAAACGAAATATAGTGAACGTTACACGAGTGTTTAAAGTGATCACTTAAGCCAGCCAAAAGCCAGGCGTAAGCCCTGGGACGTTCAGACTTTCATCTTCGTTCATTTAAAAACGAAAGATTATTCGTCTTAAGTTGAGACACATACTAAATGAAAATGTAAGTTTAATAATTTGTCACTCTTTGAAAACCTTAAAGGCTAATCAACTTATTTAAACGATATTTAATTTTTGTCAGATCTTCGACAACATTCAATCAGATTTAGAAAACAACCCCAAACTATTCATTAAAAAAAACATACTGTATTTTTACAGCGTGATGTCCAAGGCAAAGAAAAATATAATAGGTATATGTGGTACTTAAATTTCCACGATTTGAAATACTTATAATCAGGTTAACCTTCAGAATCATTATAATATTTTTATCTTTGCAATAGGACAGGCAATAAATTCTTATAGTGTAAATGTGGAAATGAAATTCCTCTCTTGTTTCAATTAAAATAAGTGCGTCTATTATTGTTTCCAATAATGATTTTTATCTACCTATTTAATTACGCATGAAGAAAAAGGAGTACCTATCGATAATTAAATATAATAAAAGATCCTTATTGATAAAAAAAAAAACTTATAAATATGCATAAAGAAATATCGTAACTGCATTCAGACTAAATAAAAAAAACAATATAAAGATAAATGGAACTTACGCATGAAAAAAAGTATGAACGTAGATTGATAAATATCAATCTAATTATATATTTAAATTGATCCTTAAGTATAGATAATTATGTGTGCAGAAATATTGTTATTGAGATAAGGCGAAATTGCATTAAAATACACAATTACAAGATATTTATTACAACTAAAAAAACTACTTAGATTATACAGGCTCGAGTTAAAAGTGAAAGAAGATATACATATATATATATATATATATATATATATATATATATATATATATATATATATATATATATATATATATATATATATATATATATATATATATATATATATATATATATATATATATATATATATATATATATATATATATATATATATAAATATATATATTTATATTTTTATATATAAAATCGATATTTCATATTATGTAAAAATGTTGATTGATATATATTTATGGCGATTATCCCCCAGGAGAACCCAGCAATACATTTAATATTTTTGTGATTAATTATACAAACAAATCTTTAAAATTCACAGCATTGCCGTAGGCCTGAGGGGCCGTTTGTTAAAACTAGGCTTCAAGTTTCAATGTAACGGGTTCGAACCTAAAACCTTTTTGAATTTTTTTGAGAATTTGTTGTTAAAGATAATTTATAAGCTGAAAGTAATATGTAATACAATTTAACAGAAAAAGTTGATGATGTGCACAAAATGTGTATAAATAATGTCTTTTTGACATTCCGTCGAATAAAATCACTAAATACTAATTTGTGTTTCTGAGATACTTATATAAATTGATTGTTAAAATCAAAAATTAATTAAGTCTTTTAGAAGTAATATTTATAGATTGTTCTCATTTAATAATAAACGTTTGGTAGGAAAGAAAGAGCGGGGAAGATATGTAGGCAAACATATACATCTCAAACCAGTTACAAATAAATTCATTTTAAATTTATATTTACAAATGTGAAGTATCGAGCCCGAGACGGCAGTTTCGATGTTGAGCGTCGCGTCGTGAGAAATGTATTAATTCTGCCGATTTTAATTATTTTTAGATTGAATTTTTTATTTGAACGTCAATAGTAGGAAAGACAGTAATTTAAAGCAACGTTTTTTTTCATTTTTACAAGTACGCATTACAAATTTCCGTCTTTATAGTTATTTATTATTTAAATTAATAAATAAATGGTTAATAAAAACTCTTGTAAAAATTTCAAAGCAATCGTCGAATAACATATCGGTCACTCCTTTCAAGAACGTCATAAATAAAAAAACTAAATTTTTCAGGAGATCGTTTTTAAAGTTTAAAAATATGATGAAATGTATTAAAAATAAATATCAAGCCACTTATTGAACTTTTTACTGTGCAACAGATCTTTTTAGGTATATATAACCTGAAGGTTTTTTCTCCATTTGAAAAATATTTAGTATTTGAAAAAAATAATTAAACAATACATTTTCTTCAAAATGCAAAAACAACACTTTCTGCCCTGTAGCGGGTAAATATTTAGTTAAAAATATGCCGCTTTTGCTGGGATAAAGTACATTTTCTGGGCATTCCGAAAACATGCACAACTGAAAATTTACGATTTTTTATTTATGACGTTCTTGAAAGGAGTGAGCGATATTTTAAATTTTTAAACAAACCAACATATACATTTTTATTTATACACATACGTTGGTTAGGTAAGGTTATGTCAATAGTATAATATAGTGTACAAGATTCGTTTTATCAATAAAAAAATAATAAATTAAAAATCACAAAGTTCAAATAACGTAGATGCGAATTTCAATATTACGATGTAATGAAATGTAATATTTAAAACAACAGATATTAATGAAATATCTGCAAGGTCTATCAAAGGTGTCACATTAGAAATTCTCGCAATTTCGGCGTACAAACATGTTACGCACAAGGGTTTTATTTGTGATGATTAATAAAACGAGAAACAATACACTAATTACCTTTACCCAGAAAGAATGCATATCAATGTGTTTCCTGTGTGCTGATCAAACATTTTTACAATGTGAAGAAAACATGCCTACCGCAGAATTATACGACTGCCTATACCAGGGATGGCAAAACTTTTTGAGCCTGAGTGCCAAAAAAAATTTTTTTTGACGATGCGAAACGATATTGCATGACACGCGAATGAAGAGAAAAAGATAATATGATCCTACAAAAAAAATGAATGCGATAGTATTCAAAAAATTCAAAACATTTAAAAAGCCATGTGTATTTTCTTCGTAAGTACTACTGCTAGTATTCTATTAAAAGCTACCAGCTATGAACCCGATATGAAAAAATTAGCTTCCAGCATCCAACAACAAAATTCTAACTAATAATTAAGTTTTAAGGTAATTTTTTTATTTGAGACGATTTTTTTATTTTTATTTTTTATTTTGCCATTAAAAAGTACTAAGTTATTTTTTTTCGATGCATAAATGATTTTTTTATATTAAAAATCTAAAGTTACAAAAACATTTGATGCTTTTTTTTTATTCCCATGTCATGGGCACACGACATATTATTATATTGATAAATATTTTTTTCGGTACTCAAAGGTTCGTCATCTCTGGCCTATATATCGCCTCGTTGAATTTCCCAATGAAAACAATTATTATTATTTTTACGCGCGTAGTACTAGTACATACATCGTAATATTTCAATCGCTCCTATAAATACGCCGCACCACCTGAATACCGACATACGTTTTTTGTAAACCCACGCCGTGATCAGTTACTATTCTGAAATACAAAGTTGTGTTTACAGAGATAAAAAAGCTATTGAACAATGGAGATCTTCTCTGTATTGCTGGTGGCTCTGAGTCTCGTGGTATCTGCAAACCTGCAGATGATTGGTGAGTAATTTTAAATTTGTAATCGTAAAAATACGATCAATTAAATTTAAGCACATTTTTAAAGAATTTTCTTTGTTAATAAAATAATATAGATTTAAATATCCTTTTTGGAAAAATATTTTATAATTAATATGTATGTCGTATTGAGATGATTTGAATTTAAAAAATTAGACTAAGATATGTGTAATTTGAATAACTTTATGTGTATATTTAATTAATTGATTAATGATTACATTTATAAAAATGTTTAAACTATTAATAATAAAACCTTTATCCGCACCCCAATTGTGCATAGGGCACTGCGTCATATAAACGCACAGTTATATTGATCGTTTACACATGAAGGAAAGGTGATCAGCCCTCCGCTTCTGATACCAGTCCAGGGTAATATTGAATAAATATTACAGTAAATAAATCACTTATATTCATTTGTCTCCCCTGGGAATCGATCCTGGAACCTCCAGAACGGTAGCAGAGCTGCTGACCATTACACTAAGGAGGCGGACAAAATTATACTATTAGTCAGGGTTTTTCTCATGTAACGCGGTAGAACGTCGTTCCGACACCTTTTTTCATCGATATATATTTTTTTAATTTTCAAAATCAATTAGACGAAACAATGTTTGCGCTTACTTAATTACTATCTTTATTTATATAATTCGTCAAAATGATTAAATATGACATTGTAATGAATTTCCAAATGATATTTGAATACATTTTTTAAAGTAAAAAGCTTGACATGAAGCGAGTTAAAAAAACCTGCTATTACTACGTTTAAAACATTATACGGTCATTTAACAAAGGTTGCAACTTTACACCTGAATGACATTTCAAAAAAATATTTTCATGTGGATTCTGCATCCTTCCTGTAAACTCTTTTCCCATCAAAAAAAGGTTTCAAATATACTAAAACAAATTGTAAAAAAACTATCCCACAAATACATTTTTCCTTAACTAAATATATCTAGATTTTATTGAGTAGACTTTTTTCGTAATAATAGTAGTAATATTATGTGAAATTATTTTATCGGTTAGTAAACAAGTTTATAAAAATAAATTTAGGTACCTATGTTCATATTTGGGGTAAAGAATTATTATCTAAGTAGGTGCTATTTTTATTTATTTACTAAGCACCTAGTTATAGACGTTGATATATAATACCTTTTTACGAATTCTACACTAGAGGAAGCACTATAAAAACTATTCAATATTACTCTGATACATAAATGTAATACACGTATGGTCAACATGCAATTTTTATAATGATCCATGTACGAATTGAAAATGGCCTTATTATTTCGCTACCAAATGCAAAATTAAAATCAAATGACGTAAAATACAATACTACCTAAACAATACATATCATAAATTCGGTTACAAGTACATTTGAATCTAATATCATGGCTATATTTGTATGATGTAATAATTAATTTATCTACTTACTTAGTTTTCAACATTTGATCAAAATATATATTTATTCTGATCGTGTAAAACTCAGCATAATATTATTTAACCGTAAACAATGCGTTCTCATTTTCTTTGTAATCGTGAATCATGATATTAACAATGATTTGATGAAAATATTTGGTGACCAAATTAGCCATACAAGAAATTAAAATAGTAAAAAATGCCTAAAATAATGTCACTAATCAAGAAATCAATTTCGCTGATATGGGTTTTAAAATGCAAAATGTTTGCTTGATTAAAAATGAAATATATTCCTATCGTATATAACTCAGCGTAAAAATATTTACCGTAAACAATGCATTTAAGTTTTTTTTTGTTATTGTGAATTTGAAGTATTTACATTTTCTTAATTGAAAATACAATTTTTTTATTGGCGTGATTACATTAAAAATTCAAAACACGAAACAGTGAAAAACGCATAAAAAGTAATCACCAAGCAAGAAAATACATTTTTTGCTAATATGGGTTTTACTTTACAAAAAAATACGAATTGATTTTTTTAGATTTTATTGATTAGACGAGAGTAAAAGAGTAGTTTTATTTGAAAAATTACTCATTTTGCCATTCGAGCTGTCGTATTACAGTGGTTAAATCATTTTGTCACTGCACACTGGCCTCAAATTGAATACATGTCTATATTATCATAACGATTTTAACTTGAATTGAATTCAGTCTGACGTTTGAAGCGTTGATTTTTTTTTGTATTGTTAGATATATTGGAAACATGGTTTCATAATTTAATAAATATATTTAAATATATATATATATATATATAATATATATATATATATATATATATATATATATATATATATATATATATATATATATATATATATATATATATATATATATATATATATATATATATATATATATATATATATATATATATATATATATATATATATATATATATATATATATATATTTATTAAATTATGAAACCATGTTTCCAATATATCTAACAATACAATATATATATACATATATATATATATATATATATATATATATATATATATATATATATATATATATATATATATATATATATATATATATATATATATATATATATATATATATATATATATATATATATATATATATATATATATATATATATATATATATGTAAATATATATTTTTTTTAATTTTTATTTTTTATAATATTTATTATAATATAATATTTTTTCCCATACAAATCAATGGAAAATACGTTAATACGTTCCAGGCCGAAAGAAAACTTAATTTTTTTTAATCATTTTTTTTAACGTTTATTTAAATAAAATAACTTGTAAATTGTTAAGGAGTGTTTATAGACTTGGAATATAATTTAGATTTGGATAAAATGGAAATAAAATATGAATTCATGACAAATAACTTATCTCTTTTAACTAGAAAACTGTTTTAAGACGTTTGTTTTAGCCGACGCTTCAAAATTTTATCTCAATGTTTGAATCAAAGTTTATAATCAATGTCTGAAGTCCTAACTTAGTGATTTTTCTTTTTTATGTTTAGGCTATTTGCTTTGGAACCGGTCGTTTTAATAAAAATAAAAGTGTTTTTGTTTTTGAATTATTTTGTGTTGAAAAGAAATATTTTTTTTTATTCCAATCGTTTCATTTATTATTTTCCTGAAATGAGTATTTCCCGAATTCATGAAAAGTCATAGTCAATAATGAAATATACTGAAAATACCTTTCACCATATTTTTTATATGCCTCGAATATTATAATAGATACATAATATCATTTAGAAAGCGCGAAAAGGCAATAAGCATAATAATCACGTTTCCGTCCACAAAATAATATTTACCAAATATTTTTATATTCATCCAAAGCTACGACTTCTTTTAATGATTGAAAGTCGTGTTACGGAAATGGTACGTATTGTGGGTGGCGACAATAGGAAAATGGTATTAAATGGATTGGGAATATACATACTGAACCCGCTCTTATTATACCGAGATATTAAATATGTATATTTATTAAAAAAAAAACACATTACCATAAAATGAATTTGCTACATGATAAAAATATTAACATATTTTTAAAAATATTTGTATTTTTTCCCATGAATTGGGCAAGAATGTTTATATATTTTGTTTGACATCTCAACATAGTTGGAGAAGAATAGGATGTCTGGGCATTTACGGGGCTTACGACCGTCATAAGTTGGTTTAAGTGATCACTTTACACACGTGCATCATTCACCAACTCTACCCATGATTGACAACCACACTACTCAATTTTTTGGAAGTTCTAATTTTATTGATCCATTTTAAAACCATCTGTTTGAATCAAGTAGAATTTCACTGAAGATATCTATGATGAGATATGAGGAGCTTTTTATTAAGAAGAAACATTTTTATTTGTATGTGAGGTCCGAATCCTGGATTATATTCACATAATCGAAAAACACTAGACAATAAATACCCTTTTCATTTTTATTAATAGCTTATAATTTTACCAGTTAATTTATTAACAATATTTTGAGTGTATTGGAATACTTGTTCACAAATCTGGATTATCTCCAATCAGGATTTTTTAAAAAATTATTTAGAAATAACTCCTAGTTGGAGATAGTCCAGATTTGTGAAAAAGTATTTGGAAACACTCAAAGTTTTGTAAAGAATATTTATGCCTATCATAATTCTCACTAAGATATTAAATCGAGTACGATCTATTGTCACGATTTGCTTTTATGCAAATCTAATCAACCGTATCAATCCACATTACCTACGTATTAACGTGTGCGTGCCATTGTCATGTTAATCAAACCTACCTTACCTACTATTAACTGTATCTCCGGTGAATATCTCATAATCTTACCTACTTTGTTGGATATTTATAGCTTTTTAATAAGACATTTACACCTTTTACAACTCAATGCAGCATGAAACGTGTTCGTAAAATAATTGTTATTGACAGATATAATTACTGTATCATTATGTTATCGCCTGGATGACTCGTTGATTAAAGTAATTAAATATTTATAAAAAATATTTTTAATTGTACTTCAATACGTAAAATACTGTAAATATAACACAAGAAATCTCTGTTCAATTTATTTCCGGAGTAACTTGAACGAATCCCTTTTTTGGTCACATTTTATCTCCGATTAGCAATTGCCTCTTACTCATATAAATAATACCTTTAATACATATGAATAATCATCGATTTGTTTTTTATTTAAATTTACTTAATAAATACCGATTTTTATTATCTGTTGGGACGCGTATTTCGATGCATTCTGCGTCATATCAATTATTTATTATGTTGCTGAATGCTTCGAAACACATGTCACAATAGGTTTTTTGAAAAATTGGTTTTTATTAAGTAATATTTTAAGAAATGATAGATATATTGCCATAAAATTACTGCCGAACAAATAAATGAAATAATTGATTTGGTAAACGCATTGTATTATTATATAAAGAATAAGCGATGTCTCGCAGTCTTTATAAAATATTATTCGATTTTTTTATTGATAAAATCATACCGAATGTCCATCAATGGTACCGGAAATACTTTAAGGCGGGTGTTTTATTTCCATTTGCAAAAATGTTATTTTAATTTCTGAAAATGTTTTGAGTAAGTTTGTGTTTAACAAAATCGGTACTGGGGAACGAAAAACGCCCAATGGACTCAAAGTCCATGACACTACTACCGGACCAAGACTCTACTCAGATTTAATTAAATTAAAATTCAGTATGTCATGAATTGAAAGCAATCTGATCAATGAAAAGTTAGTCCTCTTTATTAAACTGTGACGTACCAATTTACCTTAACCTAATTCGTATTTCAAGGAGACATTCACACCCAACTCTAAATTTGCATTATTGATTGAGTGGTGTTTGTTTTACTGAGCTCCATATTAAATTAGCGGCTAAATATGTTAAAATCAAAGACAAGTTCTTGGTTCGCGCATTATATTATTTTTTGTGATATTGGTTTAGCATTTCGAGGACATTTTTAGAAGTTTCTCAAAAAGATTTCCACAAAACGAATTTAAATAAAACTACGTGGACTTAAAATCTATCCTTGATTTGGATATATTAGGAAAATAACGGTTTATTTAAATACTTTGAAGAACAAGAATTGTTTTTAAAGTAATGAAATTTATTTACCATCCAAACGGAAAAACTTTCAAATTAAGACTAAATTTCGTGTGTGGTGTTCGAAATCGATGTTGAGTACAAACACGTATTGGACGTAAAATAGAATAAAAAAGTGGTATTTATCAAGTTAAGTTAAAAAATGGGTAGATACCACAAAGCGACTGCCAATTCAATAAGTGAAAATATAATTTATTAGTGTATAGTAATTAGTGTATTAAGTTTTGTTTTATCGTACGTGAATATTATATCGACATATAAAATACAATTTGTCTTTTTAGAGATTGACAAAAAACAATACAAGTATGTTTATTGTTATTTATCATTGATAAAAACAAACATTTGATAAAGTTAAAAAATATTTGATTTTCTGAAAGAGTTACATATTGTTTATATAAGTTTTATGTAGATTTTTCTAAAACTGTCTTTTAGCATTAAAATGATTATTTATTGTGAATACTTTTATAAACGAATCATGGAGTGGGTGGAATTGATGTATTTGGAATAAATGTACATAAGACATAAAAAATATTTTTCATATTTTATATTTGAAAATCTCTAGTGTATTGTTCGTAGTAAATTTAATATTGTATTATTTTTTTTGTTTGCAAAAGGATTTATATTTCTTCGGTTATTATTAAAATAAAATATAAACCCAAAATATATCACTCAGAAACAATATAAGAGAATATCCGGATGAATTCAATAGAAAAGTAAATAAAATATATAATAAATAATAAAACCCTTATCCGCACCCCAATGGTGCACAGGGCACTGCGTCATATAAACGCAGTGTTATCTTGATCGTTTACACATGAAGGAAAGGTGATCAGCCCTCCGCTTCAGGTACCAGTCCAGGGTAATATTGAATAAATATGACAGTGAAAAAAATCACTTATATTTATTTTACCCCCCTTGGGAATCGAACCCGGGACCTTCAGAACGGTAGTCGTGCGTGCTGACCATTACACTACGGAGGCGGACAAAAAAAATATATAATGAACAAAATGTATTTTTTCAGCAAATGGAGTGACTTGTGATGACATAAGAACCATAATTGATCATCACAATGAACTTAGGACAATGGTCGCTAACGGTTCCTTACACGGTCAACCAAAGGCATCCAACATGCAGAAAATTGTAAGAATTATCTCATTTTTATGTAGATAAAAAAATAAACCCACGTACATACAACAATAATCACTTTGTATCATTTAAAAAAAAATAAAACCAAAAATTATCTCAATGAGTTAAGGTTTTGTACTGATATTTCTTGTTGGAACTGCATTTTATAGAATAAAGTAACAACTATGTATTTTTTTTCCACATGAATTTTATTTGACCAGCAATCGATATTTGAACAGCAGCCAATATTTGACTAGCAACATTATCAGACTGGTCTGATGATGTCAGTTACGACAAAACCCGGTTGCTGGTCAAATAAGATTTATGTGGAAAAATTAATTGTTGAATTTGCATTATTATACCATATATTAGATGTTATACAATTATGATTTTTTCAAAAGCTTAATTAAGTGTAGTTTTTTTTATATGACCAATATTTTGGGTGCCTCCAAATTCTTGTTCACAAATCTGGGTTTCTCCACTTAAAAGTTATTTACACATGATGTTAGATACGAAGTATTTTTACGTTTGTTTTATCAATTAAATAAAAAAGTTTATATGTGGCCTGTACAAGCAAAAATGACTTACCAATAAATCAAATTAATTGGTTAAAGATTTATAATTATTGTTAAAAAATAAAATACTTAAAGAAATATAGAACTATGTAACTCGCGGCTTTCTTAAAAAAAAAATAAAAATAAAAATAAAATACTTTATTAAAGAAATGTAGAACTATGTAACTCGGTGTTTTATTTGTAAGAAAAGGAATTCAATAACAATTAATAAAATAAAATAAATTATAAAAAAATAATACCAGACAATGAGTGTTTACTGAAATCAGTAAAAAATTAAGGGAATTCTGAAGAATTCAATAATGAATTACGAACGTAAATAATTCTAAGTAATTGATTTCAGTATTTAATTCTTAATGCTTGACGTCAGAACACGACAGTAGACTCACCTGCTGGTTGACTCGTGGTCAAACTACTGTAATGTTTCCGCTGAGTTTGCAGACCCTGTTCTAAGTATTTCGTACCGAAAGCGGAAAAAAACATTTAAAATATTTCATCATTATTTATGTTTAGGTGTGGGACAGTTATTTACAAGGGATAGCACAAAATTGGGCAGACAACATGGAGTTCAAACACAACCCTTCAAGGAAAGATGGTAATTACAAACATATAAGAGTACAACAGTATATATTTTTTACATTTATATGTGTTAATTGTGTTAGCGTACATTTTTTGTTTCCTTTGATTTAAAGCACGTTTCGCTGTCGGTGAGAATATCTACATGTCCTTTTCGCAAGGAGGTAACGCAGAATTTGATTGGAAGGCTGCTATCAAGTCGTGGTTTGATGAGCACAAGGGATATAAATACGAGAAAATGTCTGGTGATCTTAGCAGTGGACATTATACTCAGGTAATAATATGTCCCTGCCATTTTTGTTTTCAATAAGCGCTTATGAATGTGTCTTTTATATATTTTCATGATGAATCTGTTTTCAGTTGGTTTGGGCTGACACAATGTACGTAGGGTGCGGAGTTACTTACTACAAGGGAGATAATGGTTTCAACAATAAGCTCTATGTTTGTGATTATGGTCCAGCGTAAGTATCGGAGAATAACAAATTATATTTATTTTACTTGGATATAAATAAATTTACTGATAAAACGAAGAAAAAAAACTTACCAAATACATACTTTGTAAATATATTTAGTGTGTGTATATATTTTTTTATAATACTATTAAAGAGGATTAAGTTAATTTGTGGTTGATTTCTTTTTATTGCTGTTGAAATTTTATATTATAAATTCTGGATTTATACTCGTATGGGTTTGTTATCTTAGATTTTATTATATATCTTAGGGAATGAAGAATTTTTTGATTTCAGCATATGGAATCCTGGATATTTTCAGGGCTCGTAATATGTCGCTGCCTGGTTTGAATGATCAATGTATATATTAATCAATATTCTATACTCTATAATTCTTTATCTATATTCTATATTTTAATTATTTTTTTACTACTTTATTACTCATATTTCAAAAGTTGTACATTAAATTTAATGTAAAATTTAAAATATAAAATAACGTATTTAAAATACTTAACAGGATTTGTAGATTAGTTGTGTAGATGCTTCACTATGAAACTGGCGTCTAGGGTTTGATTCCCATCACAAGAAAACTGATTATAATTTTTAATTGTGAGTGTTTGTCATCTTTGCATTTTTCACATCAACCTTCTGTATTCTTACTCTTTATGTCGACAATCCTCTAAAAGTAGAGGTTTTGAGGGTCATTCTTTCAAAAAACATGAAAAATGAAATAAAAACAAAAAAAAAACATAAAAAATGGCAGTAAACCATAAAAAAATTAAAAATCCAATATGTGAATTATTATATGTCAAGTAAAGTAGTATTTAAAAATATATAATAAAAGTGATTTTATTTGTGTACTTATGTAACATTATAAGTTTAACTTTAAATCGTTTTTTTGTCTTCACTAGATTTTTTACTTGACAAATGATACACAAATGGATTTGAATTTAGCTCATAAAAGACTAAAATAAGATAAAATGATATCTAAATGAATATAATATGTATGTATTTGTCTGTTTTCAGTGGCAACTACAAGGGAGAATTCGTTTACGAAAAAGGAGCAGGATGTGAAGAGCTGTGCTGTAAAGATCAATGTGGAACATTGTACGGAAGCTCATGTTGAGTAACTTAGCGGTTACATTCTTCTTAGTTCCGGTTGAATTAGCAAAAGCTGAAACAATTTGTTCTGAGAATACCAAAAAAAAAAATAAAAACACTTCTCCGGGACAGGTGTCACTTTTATACTTTTGTTACAAGTTTAACTTTTATGTTAATGTAATTAATGAATTAAACGACTTGATTATTAAATGATTAATTTAACCAGTCCGGGAGTATGGACGTAAATGAACGTCAGTGTGAATTTTCCTTAAAGGAGTATGGACGTTAATGAACGTCGAAGTCCGTCTGTCAGTTAGTATGATGTTACTTGTATAGCAATGACATCTGTGGATATTTGTGTGTAATTTTGTCATAACTGAAAAATATTTCGAATAAGTGCTTTAGTAAAAATATTTTAACATAATACATCGATTTAACGAAAACAATTTTTTTTTCATGTTAAAAGAACCCACCCCCAGAGAAAGTCGGTCATCAGTTTTCGTACTCCCGGAAAGGTTTAAAATAAAACCAAAGTATACCATAAATACAAAAAATATTGCTTTATTGGCCGTTAAATTTCATTAAATATTTATTTTAATACAGTGAACGTAGACTGCCAAAACTAGAGTATAATATAATAAATACGACTAAACTTTATTTTGCAAGTTTTGATTTATCAAAATGTTTGTTAATAAATAATTAGTAAGGTTCGTTTTTTCCAAAATATTTGTCATACTTTGAAAATGAATGAACCGCATTTGAAACCACCTTAAAAAATTGAAACAGTCTCCTGAAAGATAAATTAATATCAATAATAACTTATTTACTCCGTGAAATGTGAAATAATAGGACAAAGCCTTTTTAATTTTTAATGTGGGTCTAATTTTAATTTTCAGAGTGTGATATCCGTTTAACATATTTGTATATATTGTTCACATAAATTATCAAAATTATTTTTAAGCACTGTTATGTTTATAGTTTATTGAATAAAATATATGAAACAACTTTTGTTTTTTTTTTCCTTACTTAAATGTGTTTAAAAAAATAAACCCCCATCATATCATCGCTCTCCTGATAAAATGTCCTAATTGTCATTTTTGAATGATTTCGTTTAGGAAAATTTCATTTTATTTTAAAGCGTTTTCAAGCAAAGAGAGATTCATTTAAATTTTTCAAGCATGCATGTGCTTACCTGCTGATTAATAATGATGAATGTGGAAGAGGTGAGGAACGTTTAAAAGACAGTGTGGTGTAGTGTTCTATCCTCTATGCCTGCTCCTGCGGGGAAGCGGCATGATGATGAGTGTGGTTGTTAATCATATATAGAATGGTGAATGTTACAAGTGTATAAAGTGATCACTTAAAATGGCCAATGACGGGTTGAAAGCCCTATGAATACCCAGAATTCCATATTTTTCTTCATCTATGTAAAATGCGATATTTATACGTTTAACGCCTTGCTAAATAGAAAATTTTGAAAAAAATGTGTAACATAAAGCTATTATGGAATTATATTAAATGGAAACAGATTTAAAAAAAACTATTAAATAAATAAAATAAATTGATTTTTTACTTTTAAAACTTGAGTATTAAAATTTTAAATATCTGCGCTATTTTATGATTCATAAATTTATTAAAAAAATATATTAACCTGGTTTTTTGGTGAACTAAAATCACTTACCAAAAATGCTGTAAAATATACATGAAATATTTCCTACAAAATTATTTAAATATTTTCAAAACAAATAAACACTTATTCTTTGAAAAAGGTACTCTGAAAATATTGAATCAAACAAAGATTGGATCTGTCGGACCCTGTCAAAAAGATGAAAGATAAAAACTCGAAAAATCTCCTTGCTGCATTGCTGAGCTGAACAAATTTATTAATGTAAGTATTTACTCTTATGGAAACTTTGCTTATGAATACAAATATAAATTATTGATTAGTGAATCAATACTTCGTTAATCAGAAAAATCTATCTCATCAAACCCTAAATTAATGTCTCAAGGCTGTATTCTTACAAGCTTATTGCAATTTTAAGAACAAGAGGGGTTCATCATTGCCTAAAAAGATGTGTACCTACACCAATCCGTGTTGTACTAATATCACGCTTATTAGGTTTCGTAATATTATGCTTCAGTTTCCTGTTTTTATTTACATTTTATTTCTTTAATGATTGACCTTTATTATCTAGTCTAAATACAAATAAATGATAAGCAAATTGAATTGGTATATTTGTTTTTTATGATAGTAAAAAAAGGGATATTAATTTCCTCATTACTTTCAATTAACCCTAGTTTGGTGAGTATAATGTTAGAATTAAAACACATTTAGATGGGTCCATTGGTCCCATAGGATTTTTAATTTTTATTAAGAAATACTGTTTTTTTTTTAAATATGCTGAGAGTAAGTAATTCACATCAAAAATATGACTTTTGACATGTTATTTTTTATGACTTCCCTGATGGCTGTCAATATTCGATGATTTAGAGAATAAAATAAAAAATTGACTAGGATTCGAAAAATGTTAACCGTAGTAAAAATGTATCACTGTACTGTTATCAAAACCTTAAGTTGGATTGAAATATGTACTTTAGTATAGAGAGCGTCATCACCTTCCATTTTGATGGGAATGTTTATAAAATAATCGTCTGGTCAAGCGTAAAGTGATATAATCTTGAATAATCCAATGGGAAATATAAAAAAAAAACCTTGAGATAACACTTTAAAAATGGTGAGTAAAGTCATAAATTATCATTCGAATCGTTATCACACCCCATATTAAAAAAAACATGTTAAGGCGGGATAATCCATAGCCGAAAATATAATTTTCTCTAAAGCCAGGTAACATTAAACGTAATTGATTTTTTTGCTTAAAACATGGTTTTTATTTTGAAAAAAAAAACGTTTTCCTTCAAAATAAATTTATGGTTTTGAAAAGAAAAGAGTTAATCAAAAGTAAAAAGCAGAAAATAATTCTAAAAATATTTTTTTTTATAAACCTCTTCTTCTTCTTTTTTTTTTTTTTTTTGTAGATCCTAAGGAATTGTTTGTGCCTCCACCTGTCGCTCTTGGGATGTTGACTCTCAACCGTTTTGAAGGTCTGCCTGGGGGTCTACGTCCTTCAGGGTTTCCTTGAAGGGCGATTTAACATTCTATTTATATGCTCATTCCAGTATAACTTTCGTTGTCGACAACAAACCTATATTAAAAAATAAATACGTGTGGCTTCTCGCGCAGCCGGAAGCGTATTGAATTGTATATTTGAGAGTACACCCTTTAGTACTATTTTTGTGTGTGGACTTTTATTTAAGAAGTCAATGTTTTAACTGTATTACTGATTACCGTGTATAATAATAATCATCGATGATACAGGTATATGTAACATAAATTTTTATTTTATTTTATTGGCATAGCACCCAAAATTGAGTGATACATTATGTACCATAAATTGAAAGATAAATAAAGGTTAATAATATCCGTTCCTTGATTAAAAATAAAAATTAAAATAAATGTACATACACCGAAACATTGTACAGTGGATATTTTTCTTCTTCCTTCTGATGCATATAAAACCAAATGATTTTTATTCATGGGTTTGCACGATGGAAAAATAGGATATTTAAATAACTAATGGGTCTGTTAGAACAACCTTATCTGGAAAAGGGTTACAGAAGTATGCTTATTATAATTTCCAATATCGATGCGTATCTGTCTAATTATGCGTGAAGAAAAGGCGTTGTGTACATATTTAATTATATATTATTTATAAAAAATCCTGACAGATAATAAGATCTCATCAATATGTTGAAATAAGATAAACAAAAACAAATTAAATGTAATAAAAAGTTAATACGGAAAACAAAAGTAATATGTACCTTTTTATCTACAGCATAGTTTAAAAGTTTTGGACCAAACACCCTTTTAACAAGTGTACTGTAGATACTGGATTTACCATTATTAAGATATTCCGGTAAGATATCTGGGAAGTGAAATAAGAACTTATAAGAATTACGTGTTACATTCACCATTTTACCCATGATTGACAATCACACTACTCAATTTTTTGGAACTTATACATATATCCCTTTATAGATCCTTTAATGTAGATGTATGCAAGGTACTAACCGGATTATTTCACATACTGGGACCTGAAATTATGATGAAAATTTTTTATGCAGCCTGTAATTCGATTAGATTATTTTATTAATTTTACTAATAAAAATTTGTTTCCTCTATCTATAGTACTGAGAGTTTACATACGTAAAATTTTTTCCTTCCTTAATGTTTGAAGCAATTTTATTCAATATTATAAAATGCTTTTTTCATTTATTAAATATTTATAAAAACCGTTATAATAAAAGCACTTTTTGGGTAAAAGAGTACATATATTTTTTAAACTGAAATCATTATGATGATGTCTTAAACATTTTTTAAATGTAAAATTGTATATCAAATACCATGTTGTGTATCAATCAATTGTTTATCAATACACAAATAAATGTTTTTTATCACGAGATTTTCTTTTTGGGTTTAAGGGAAAAATCAGTATTTAAAATAACGCGAAACCCAAAATCAGGAACATTTTTGCAACGAGAAAATATCAAATAACACAGCAAATACTTTTTTCTATATTTTCCTTTAATTGTTTTTTCGAATTAACAATCATCCTGTACATTATTTGCATATCAAATTTCTCAACAGAAATAATAATTACATCCTAAGTTACAACATCAATATTTTTTTTCCGATCGCACCTACATATAAATAAGCTGTATCACCTTAGCACCGACATAACGAAGTAAATATTCAACTGGAAAATGGAGATTTACACGGTTCTCTTCGTGGCTCTGAGTTTGGTGGTATCTGCAAATCTGCAGATGATATGTAAGTAACATTCTCTTAAATTAATTTCCTTTGATTAATACAAACTAAAACATTCTTAATAAAGATAAATGCTTATGTGATATATTGTTATTTATGCTGATGCAAATCTAGAAGCCATGCTTTTGTCAGAGCATTAATTTCATTTTAATATTTTCAAAGAATTTTAAGTTCTGCATTTGCCAGCTTTTACTTTTAGCTACCCGCATAAACTCTCTATTTTATTTTTCTTTATTTTGTACGTTTTATTTCCCTATTAATTATGATGGTGATTAAGTTGCAAGATACATGATTCTTTCTGATTCTGTTACCTATTGTTTTATTATTATTTGTTATAACTCTTCTTAAAACTTCTTTTATCAAGATGTAACGTCATCCTTCTCCAGTAAAAGCAATCAGTAAATCTCCTAAAAAGCAATTAATCTCATTTCAACATTTCTATTTCTTCATTTTCATTCCAAAGAGTCTCTTTTGAGTAGAGCGAGAGTGAGTCTACTGTGAGCATAGTTTTATTTTATTTTTTATGTGTTTCATTAAAGTATTACATAAGTCTCTTTTCTATAGAATGTGAATATAATGAAGGAATTTTTGCTTCACTTTCCTCAATTTTGAACGTGATAATGACAAACTTCCGAATTTGTCTGGGCATTAAACAAAATATATTTTTGTTTACATTTTATATATCCTTGCCAAATTGTGTATTTTAACGAATCAAAACATATGTTGAGGTTAGTTTGTGGAATAATATATTACGTCCTACCGATATTTTGGCCACCAATTTAGGTGTCTTCTTTAGGGTGCTTTGGTACTGAAATTGTGTAACGTAAAATGTTTTGTAGATGTAACGTTGGTAAAAAGTAATTTTATATAGTTCAACCTAAAAACATGTATTTTTTTTATAACAGTAACGGTATTTTTTTTATATAACTTAAGTATTTGATGTAAACCATATTACCGTTTGGTAAACGTAATATAGGGTATTCAACATGAAAAACATATTTTATAAAAAAAAAAACAATCAAAACAATAATTTAAAAATCTAAAAACATGATAAAAAATCAAATGAATTAATTTAAATCTTAAATTTTCCAACCTAAGGTTTAACAGGAATAATATTTATTTGGACTGTTTCCAAAATTATACAACGATTTATTCGTATATCACGGGCAAATCTGAGAAATTACTTATACTCCAATTTAGTCATATAATATAAAATCTTGTACTTGACATTTTCAGCAAATGGGGTGACTTGTGATGACAAAAAAACTATCGTTGATTATCACAATGAACTCAGGACAATGGTCGCTAACGGTTCCTTACACGGCCAACCAAAGGCTTCCAACATGCAGAAAATTGTAAGCATTTTCAAATTGATAAATATTTTTTTATTTTTAAAAGCTTTTAAGCGGCATTTCAAGCATAAAAAATAATTACAAAAAGTGAACGATGTACGATAAGGAGAGTGTTAGATCTGGCATAGATCGCATCAATCAGCCATGTTGTATTTGATTCCATGACATCAATTTTATTCCATAAATATTGTAAAATGTGCCCTCGGCACGTGAGAACTCAGTGAGGGCACAGTATTGTAATTTGTGAATGATGAAATAAAAAGATATTTTAAAAATGTAGGTACAGAAACAGCGTACATTTTAGGGCTCGGATTTGGGTTCCTATTTTTTCGAACCTATGGAGAGGGTTTAAGTTGTGATTTAAAAAACGTGGTATTTTTAGTAAATATTATTTTTGTTTAGGTATGGGACGATGCTTTACAAGGGATAGCACAAAATTGGGCAGACAATATGGAATTCAAGCACAATCCATCAAGGGAGGATGGTAATTATTTCACTATTAATTAATGTTTTGCTGATGTATTTATTATAAATTATGAATGGTAGCATATAATGTTTTTATTTTTGCTAGAACGTTTCGCCGTCGGTGAGAATATCTACATGTCCTTCTCGCAAGGAGGTAACGCAGAATTTGATTGGAAGGCTGCTATCCAGTCATGGTTTGATGAGCACAAGGGATATAAGTACGAGAAAATGTCTGGTGATCTCACCAGTGGACATTATACTCAGGTAATACTATGTCTCTGCCATTTTTGCTCTTAATAAGCGTTTATGCATTTTTCTTTCATATATTTTCATGATGAAACTGTTTTCAGTTGGTTTGGGCTGACACAATGTACGTAGGGTGCGGAGTTACTTACTACAAGGGAGATAATGGTTTCAACAACAAGTTCTACGTTTGTGATTATGGTCCAGCGTAAGTATTATAAAAAAAACTATTTTATTTCATTACATTTATTTTCCATTCCTACATTTCAACACAAAATTAAAAAGATTGAAATTAACCACATGTTGAGTGTGTCTACATACTTCTAAATACAAATCCAGATTATCTCCGCTTAGAAGTTATTTATTCTATTTTTTTATTATTTAGTATGACGTGTAATGGAAATTGCATACAATTAGAAAAAGTCTTTGCTTAATATGAGCATATTCCAACATAGATGGTTGTTCTGAACTCACATGTATTATGTCACGAGTTTGATCAATATATCAAGGAGTTCCAAAAATTGGGTAGTGTTGTCGTCAATCATGCGTAAAATTGGTTAATATTACGAGGGTGTAAAGTGAGAACTTAATCAAGCCTATGAAGATCGTAAGCCTTGTAAATACCCAGACTTCCATATTATTATTCATCTTTGTTTAGATTTTAAAAAATATAATATAATTGAAAAATATAATTAAATTTTATCTGATAAAACGAAACAGAAATTGGTTTTATCTTTATCTCTTTAAGTATTTTAATGAGGTTTATCAAGAATACTTTATGAATAATTTTAAATATGTGTATTTTCAGTGGCAACTACTTGGGAGAATATGTTTATGAAAAGGGAGAAGGGTGTGAAGATTTGTGCTGCAAAGATCAATGCGGAACTTTATACGGAAGCGAATGTTGATACTGTCATCGATCAAAAGATTTATTTTTGGAAAGGTTGATTTAGTGAATTTTTAAATCATCAGATATAAAAGAAATGGTCAAGCAATAGTTAAAAAGTAGAATTTTAACGTTCTCATTTAATTTATGAAATTGACTTGATTTTTTTTCTTCCCAATGCATATTTTCAACATTTAATTCGTCACTTATAATGACTCAACCTGCCTAAAATAAACAAAAAAAATCACTTCTTTGGTTTTGAAGCTGTCACTTTTTATCTTTATTTTTATTTTGGATCATTTAAAAATAAGAGTCTCCAAATATTGCTACTCACGGAGTAAAAAATGTTTTTACGTAAATTCAGTAGAAATTAATTTATATTTTGATTAGCAAAACACGCGAAATAAAAAAAAAATGGGATACGAAAAATATCAAATTTTTTGGGATAGTGTTATTTGTTTTTATTTACGAAAACCGTTTTTCGTAAATAAATAATAACATATTAAATTGACGTCGTGCGTTAAAAGTTGTACTACATGGCTTAAAATAGGCATCAAGCGAATGTTTTTGGGTATACAGTATTTGGAATGATTGGCATTTAAATTTTCAGTTGAAAAGGAACAATTTAGCAATTGCGAGACTCTTATCTTCTTATTCAAAATTTATGTATTTTTTAATCACATTTAAAAAAGAGAAATTCGTATAGCACTGTTTAAAATTTATCAAATAAAACATAAAAAAAAAAATCTTTCAATAAGTTATTGTATTTTATTTACTTACTAGTTATTCAAAATTGAAGAACACAAACCTTTATCATCTAACAATGAGTACCTATTGTGCATTGAAAACAAAATCGGTTATTTATCTTTCCGCCTGCGTAGTGTAATGGTCAGCACGCTCGGCTACCGTTCTGGAGGTCCCGGGTTCGATTCCCAGGGGGGGGGGGTCAAATAAATATCAGTGATTTTTTTACCGTAATATTTATTCAATATTACCCTGGACTGGTACCTGAAGCGGAGGGCTGATCACCTTTCCTTCATGTGTAAACCATCGAGATAACACTGCGTTTATATGAAGCAGTGCCCTATGCACCATTGGGGTGCGGATAAGGGTTTTATTATTTATTATTATTATTATCTTTAAGTATTAATTTTTAACTCTCATCAATCAATATTTTGAGTTAAAATAATAAAAAAAATAATAAGAAAAATATCTATATTAACAAAATTCGGTTCCTATTTGTATCAACACTCAAACAAAGCAATGATTTTCAGTATACTTAAACGCAATTTAATAACAAATCATCCACAGTAAAAATGCAAACCGAAGAATATTTTGAGAAGATGGAAAAATGTTTTTAAAAAATCAATGGAGAAAAGGCTGAGGAAATTTCTTTTGTGTCCCGAGAAAGCTCAGATTGCAAAATACAAACTTGCTCAGCTTTTGGAAGCTATATCCGATGCCAGCATTGAAGATCAAATACGTAATGGATGCATGTAAAATATGTAAAATATACACTCGTGAATATAGTAAAAACACAGAGAAACAACTTTTGTGAAATACAGACATTTCGATTTAGTATGGATAATGATATTTTACCAATATTAACTAGTACGTTTTTATCAATCTGTATTTTATGACACATACCAAAGTTTTATTAAAAAACATTGAATGATTTTTTAAAATGATATATTTTTATTACAATAATTTATATTACAGCCCTTAATATTATATATTAGACATACGGACACATTATAAGGAGTACATTAATATTAAATGTGATATATTTTGATATAATAAACATAAAAATATATTATCATTATACGATTGAAACCTAGGTAGATTAAAATATAAATACATTTCCCTACATATTTACTGTTGTAGTTTACCAGAAACACATTTATTGGAAAATTATCGATAATATCATTAGCGAGTATAATAACACGGGAGAATACGATTTTTAATATTAATTACACGAATGTGAGTATTCTGAATGTTATTAATTTTCCATATTACAAATTCCCTTCAAAAGACTTTTTATTTATTGTATATGGTAGTTTTTAATATGAAACACAGTATTTAATATGAGCACACATACTCGTATAACAATTCTTTTCAAAAGAAAAAATGCTTAAATCACAATTTATGACTGACGATAAAAGCTCATTACATTATATTTGTATAAAATTTTACAATTTTAAATTTCGTATTTCTATGTACATATTAGGTTTTTTTTTTTCAAAAGGTGAATTGTGAATATATAAACTAGATTTTTTTTTAATGTACTCGCACACTTTTGCCGTATCTTTACAACTTGCATAAGTACGTCTATGTAACCCCGAATGCTTTTGCTATGGTTGCTGTTCTCCTTTCCCTCTCATATCGTAAATATTATTCATTTTTCATCACATATATCTAATGCAGTTTTATTCTTGACCCTGAGCTTTTTTTTTATTTACAAACGTAAATAACTCTTTTTCTTTATTTATTTCCTAGATCAAACAATTCGCAAGAGTTCATGACTGATTTATATACTGTTATTCAATAAATGATCGAGTAAAGACCATGGAATTTGATACGGTGTCCTATTCACTGTTTAAGTGTAAAAGGGGTCAAAAGAAATATAAAAAAAACACTTTTCATAATGTTCCTATATTTTAAAGGCAACCAATTTTTTACACTTTTTAAAATACTATTTAAATTTTCTTATTGTAATACCATTACAGTAAAAAATGTAACATAAAAATTACACACTCGAAATAATTCAGAATACAATATGCACGAGAATTCCTAGTTTCATATTATATTTCAAGTAAATATTACATTTTAGTTTCTATCTTACATTCCAGTTACACAGTTACAGTACATACATATATTACAAAAGAAAGAATAATAAAATTTGTATTTTTGTATAGTTTTCAATTAAAAGCACATTAATTGCATGATTTTATTTTACATATGTATAAAATGCTGTTTATTTCGTGGCCTAAAAGTTTACATTGTTAAAAAAAACTGACATCTAGTGTTTGAGTATAATCTAATATTATACGACGCAAAAGTTTATTTTAAATCTATAAACTACTGGAATGCATATCACGTTAGCAATGTTACTCTTAGTTTATTATTTTAGATTTATATTTTTATTTTAAGGAATATTAATACTATGCCGACATTATCACTCTTGAAATGTACAATTAAATTACGATTATTATAATACATTACACTTTTCTGCTTATTTATTAATCAAAAGATAAATTTATTTTAGTATTTAAAATAATATTGTATGTTATTTATAAAAATACTGAAATTAAAATGTTCCAAGTTTTTGTAGTATATTATAAAATTAATACTAAAGCCGAATTAGTTTTTATTCATATGCAATGCATATTAAGCTACCAATAGATGATTCCTTCCTTACGAATGATAAACTTATAATTACGAGTTGAATTATTTTCATTTTTACTAAATACAAAAGTCGATTATAATTATTTCCGAATTTATTGTTTGAGATGTAAGCATGTATGTTCCCCAATACGATTTTTCATTATTTACAAAAAACTTACAATATGTTTTGTAAGTTCAAGTTTTATATAAAAATGTTTTTCGTATTCTACTAAATATCAAATTCTGACATATACAAAGTAGTTACATGTAAATATGTACATAGGTTAAATACAAGTACAATATGGTTTTTTTATTTGGTTATAACATCGTGGAACAAAATGATGATTTAAATATATTATAATAATAAACAGTTTTATAAGACCACTTCTGAGATGATTAATGTAAACACAACTTGTTTCGAGAACTACATCATCAGGTGAAAATGTAAACAGTTTGTATTTTCAAATTTAAATAGTCAACTTGGATATTACTTTAATGAAAATTTAAGGGGGTATATATTTATATATGTATATTTTTCTGTATATATATATATATATATATATATATATATATATATATATATATATATATAAATATATATATATATTTATATATATTTATATATAAATATATATATATATATATATATACATATATATATATATATATATATATATATATATATATATATATATATATATATATATATATATATATATATATATATATATATATATATATATATATATATATATATATATTTATCGGACAGAGTACTCATTGGAAAATAAAATTTACTGTAATTATTGAACATAAATAAAAAAAACAGTAGCAGCATATGTGAACCTTTTCAACGAACTTTTGTTTTTAATGTCAGGGAAGGTCAGATCTAATAGGTAATAACGCTTTATTGCAGAAATATGTCCTTTGTTTGCGTATCCGTAACATTGCGTAAAAACGCACATCTGTTACATATCCAAATAAAAATAAATTCTACGCCCAAAATATCGCCCTAACTCGTTTTAATGTTTATCCTCTCTATTTTTGAAGCACACAGCTAACAGTGTATGGGAGTTTTACTTTTAATGGATACAGTAAAAAATGCGTTATTGGCGAGTTCTTATTCGAATTATTATTTTAAATATTGAAATAAACTTATTTTTTTTAAGATTCAAAATAAATTAATCTCAAATATTTTCAAAGGCTTTTAATCAATAATTAAAACCTTTCTCTTTGTGAAAATTTTACCTTTATTAAAAAAAAATGGATAGTTTATAAAGCGCCATTTTCGTAAAATATTACCTCATGGGCGATACAATAGTAAAAGGGTGTGATTTTTTCTATGAGAAAATTTATTCTTAAAGGCTTATCAGTTGGTAAGGTTGTTGATGAAGATACAAAAAAAAATACAACGTGGTTCCAGAATAATTGAAGAAGGTGTTGAAAATAATGATAAAAAAATTTATACCATTTTCAAAATTAAAAAAGGTACATATGTTATACAAAACAATTACTTTTTATAATATAATAACTATATGTATACATTACTACAAGTATTTACAGAAATGACTTGTTTCTTTTTTATCTATATGTACAAAATAATTATAAATATTTGAAAAATAAAATGATTTAGCTTTCACTAAAACAAGATATTTTAATTTATCTTAATGATTATATTTAAAAAAAATACTTTTATTTTTTAAAAAAGAAAAATATTTGTGCTTTAATTATTTACACAAATATTTCAATTTCATACTATTTCTGTGAGCCTAAGCAGCTCATTATTAGAAATAGGTATCAAATTGTTGTAGAGTGGGTTCGAACCGAAAAACTCTGACTTAAGAGTCCGTGACACTAACCACGGGACCACAACCCAACTTTTTAACAATTGTTCTTATTCGTGTGATGTTTAAAAGCTGCCTTAGAAGTACAAGTGTCCCTAATTTATATATATATATATATATATATATATATATATATATATATATATATATATATATATATATATATATATATATATATATATATATATATATATATATATATATATATATATATATATATATATATATATATATATATATATATATATATATATATATATATATATATATATATATATATATATATATATATATATATATATATATAAATATATATATATATATATATATATATTTATATATATATATATATATATATATATATATATATATATATATATATATATATATATATACATATATATAATTATTTACAAACGTAAAATGTTAACACAATCTAACAAGCATTTGAGATATATATATATATCTATATATATTTTACACTTTATTTAGATATGTTGATAGGACTTATTATAATTAAGATAAGATACAAAGGTAAATTGAAATTCTTTTAACGAATACATGAAGGATATTGCAGCCTAGTACAATTAGCCATCTAGAGAAGCTCCCTGAAGTCTTGTAGCCTAAGTGAAGGCTTAAACATATAGTATAACAAAATAAAGAGCTGAAAACCATCACGAATCGTGTGACAAATTATGAAAAAAAAAGTAATATTATTTGGTTCACCATAAAAGAAATTTAATTGTTTCGGACACTTTGATCTATTGTTGAGTGTTTTAAATTTAAAAAAAATAATTGTTTGTGTTTAAATTTAAGATATATGTGTTATGATAATATAATAGTTTAAAACTATTTATAATTATGTGCATTTTTCTACTAGGACATATTATTTTCAGAATTTTCAGGAATCAGTATTTTATCTTTATTCACTAGACAGGTACGATGTATCTAGTTCTGTTACATTAATATATTGTTCACAATATTTGAGGAAGAACTAAGCTGAAAAGGATGTCAACGTTTTCGATTAAAATGCAAACCAATACAATATTTAAACACGCTCAAAATAAAGTTACCAAATAATATTCTTCACAATCTATGTACTAAACTGTCACACAACTCCCAATGATTTTCATCTCGTCATATATAATATATCGTAGTCATACAGGAGAAAGTGACCAAATGCATTTTTTGCAAAAACGTGATTACTGGCTATTTGATATCTTAATAGCTTAATATTGCCCTGAAAGTATAATATATTGATTCGTTTAAAATGACTAACTGCATTGCTGTTTATTTTCTTGCCAAGCAAAAGTGACTTAAATGACTCTCCTGAACATTTTACGTTTTGTTAGTTGGTCACTTTCCTGTATGACTACGATATATACATTAAAACTCAAATTGCAAAGCTCGAAGGCGAAAATTTAAGGTGAAAACATGTCCATAAATATAACACAGTTAGGAAGAAAAGTTACACCCTTATAATTAGTTAAGGGTCCTTTCCTCTACAGGACGACGCCGACTTTCTTGTCGAAGGTGACGGCCCTAGTTGGCCGGCGCGCCTGGAGCGCCGGTCAGAGCCAGGTCCGCTGCGTGGGCGTGGGCGAGGGCGGCGCGGCGGGCGGCGGCGCGGGCGCCCCCGCCGGAGCGCCGGCCCCCGGCGCCGCGGGCTGTCAGGACGGGGGGCGCCGCGCCCAGCGCACGGCGCCGCCTTGCGGCTGCAGGGGGATCCTCACGGACCCTGGATACAACAAAGTGAGAGAAAAATTAATGTCGATATTTCATTAATGGACAAACAAAAATATGGGTGAAAAGGTTCTGGTGTCTTATATCTGCATATGTAAAGAACGCTTTTTCTCCTTCTTTTCATATATTTAAATAATATAGTGATATTGCTCAAAACGTTTGATACCTTATATATGTATCTATCTAGCTATTTGCAATCAGAAGGAAGATAGTGCTTGAACATAAAGTATATATTTAATAAAGTTTTTTTAATAAAAAAAAATGTTTAAATTATTTACCAACATTCTTAAATTTCATACTATTTCTGAAGCCCTAAGTGGCTCATTAAAAAAATAGGTATCAAATTGTGATAGAATAGGATCGAGCCCATAAACTCTGTTTCAAGAGTCCGTGACACTATTACTCTGATCCATCTTATTATCTGATTAGGAGGTAAGAGGGCAAACGTCTAGATAGTCCTGTTTTGACTTCCGAAATAACGTGTAATGTACCTGGGTACCGCGTACCCGTCACACGTCACAATCTTTATTCAAAGTACCTGTCCTTTGAATAAAGATGCGCGATTCCCTACTTATTATGCGCGGAGTTCACCTTTGCTTCGAATGGCTGGTGAGTACAACTCATGTTTTAGCCAATTTGACATTTTCAATTGCAGAAAATGTGTGTTGAAAAGTCGAATAAGGAGCATATTGTCCTCTCAGGATCTATAAAAACTTTGTTTCTCTGCATTGTTTGTATGTCCCTACTAGAATCAACATCACACACACACCCTATAACACACTTCAAACATGCACATTTTTTCTCATAAATACGTGTTCATTTGCTAGGTCTAAACTAAATATTTTGTAGTAATCTTTATGTTTCTGTAGTTAACTATAATTGGCTTAATTAATGCATATCTTTTAATGATTATCTTTTAATGTTTCGTTTGACATAAGTTACTGTTGTTAACCCAAATAAAAAAATAAGAACTCCACCGATAATACACACAAGGTGACTTGGCGGATTTCCACAAAAAAGAGTATATGAAATTATGAATCTATATATCGTAGTCACACAGGAGAAAGTGACCAAGTGCATTTTATACAAAAACGTGATCATTGACTATTTGATATCTTACTAGCTTAATATTGCCCTGAAAAAAGCCCAAAGGATTTTAAACATAATATGTTGACTTGTTAAAAATGACTAAGTATAATATATTGACTTGTTAAAAATGACTAACTGCATTGATGTTTATTTTCTTGCCAAGCAAAAGTAACTTAAATGGCCCTTATGAACATTTTACGTTGTGTCAGTTGGTCATTTTCTCCTGTACGACTACGATATGTTTATATTGTTTGACAAATAAAGAAACTGTTATATAAATGAGGTATTTTGAATGATTTGCTTACCATTTCGGATGATTCGATGATGGTCGGGCGAACCGGAGCAAGAATATCTAGAAGTGAGCACTTCACGGCGAGTCAATGTTTCTGGCCCAACGTCGACAAAAGGGCAACAAGAAAAAAACTGCTTGAATCCACGACGGAATCTGAAATTTAAACAGAAAATAGTTATTTTTTTCTTGAATGTTTTGTGGCACATTTTATAAACTTTACCAAATAAAACAACTTTGTTTTAACCACTTTATATTGGTACACTTTTTCCGACCGGTTTCGACAAGAAGCTTGTCATCATCAGGGTTTATGTAGTAATTCTATATTTCTGTGCAGCACACACAGTAGGTGACTGTGCTGCGCTTTACGTATGCGCGCGCGGCTGCGTACTGTTTTTGGACCATTCCATTTGTAGTCCACAAGTTGTCGCCCGCAGTGGATGTTTCCGCTGCGCAATGCTCAATAAAAACAACATTTAGGAGTTTTTCCTGTTTTTTAAATTAAAAAAAAAAATGAAATCACATTTTGATATGGTGTACGGAGTGCGTGGAAGTTATTGGCATTGTAAGGGAAGGGTAATTAACTATAACATAATTAAGAGTATTTCAATGTTTTAGAATTAGTACATAAACCCTGATGATGGCAAGGTTCTTGTCGAAACCGGTTGGAAAAAGTATACCAATGAAAAGTGGTCAAAGTTGTTTTATTTTATAAAGAAAAACAATATCCTTTTGTGGTTGCTGTAAATGTGGTCATTAAAAAGAGTTTTTGAAAAATTAAATTTTTGGTAGGTATATCTTATCAATTTTATATTTCAGAGAAAACAGGACTTTCCCACTCAAATGTGCAGCAGAAAAACCATTTTTTTATTGAAATTTCATATAAAATCCTACTTAAAACCCTAATCATACCATAAACGTAATTATAATGATAAAACACTAAAATTCATTCAACGTGAATGCATTTTATCATTTTTTTTTTCAAATATAAAATCATGATTTGTTACTCCTGCACCATTCTAATCAAAATTGACAATTCGTATATTCATATATGATTGTTACACAGTGTGTAAAATAATCACGTAACCAGCCTACAACAGGTGGTAAGTCCTGTAAATACCCAGACTATTTACTTTTTCGTTTATGTTGAGATAAAAATATCATTCATTAGTCACATCAGTGGCGTACACACAGAATTAATTAGGGTAGGCAGTAGAGGTAGGTAGTAAGGTAAGCTAGGTGCTACTTAGTAAGGTTGGTTAGGTACTGGTTGCATTTTCATGTGTCACACGGGTAAGTTATGGATAGGCACTGCTTTTCTGCCTATATGGAATGCACGCCCCTGATCATAAGTATAAATTATCATATAAATATGTAATAATATATATAGATTTTGGAAGGTTCAAATTTACCGTTCAATGGTATCTGATTCCACTTCTATTCTGACTTCCGAAAATGGAAATCATGTGGAACGAATCGGAATAGAACCCCCCACCCTCAACGCGAGGTGGCGGTTACGGAAACAGAATGATAAAATGCGCGAATGATAATATAACATTTTAAATATTTTCCTGGTAGAATATCCTTCAAGGATGCATTAATTTTCCCCTCCATTAGGGTGGATGATCAAAGGCTGAGAGCATAAATTACTTTTTAATCTACTTTTTAAAGGCTTGTTCGGCTTAAGAAACCACCTAAGTTGATCAATGTTTTTGCACTCATCTCTGTACCTACTATGGCAGTGAGAATATTTGATAGTCAAAGTTTTATAGATCGGCCTCCATAGTATCAATTTTTTTTACAACATTTTTAATGTGTCCAAATACAAATCTGGATTATATCTGGTAAGGTGTTATTTTCAACATTAGTTTTTAAAACTCCAGCATAGATGAAGAAGAAAACGGGCAAGTCTGGGCGTTTTCAGGGCTAACGACCGATTTTTACAGGGCTAAAACCAGCCTATTTATTTATTGAATATTACCTTAGACTGGTACCTGAAGAGTAAGACCACCCTGCTTTATACAATAAACGAATCACTTAACATAGCATCGATTTGATGTAGTACTCTATGTACCACTGAATGTAATTGGGGATAATAAGGTTTAAATCTGGTAAAGTTTTGTATTAGGGTAGGGTAGGAGCTAAAATTGGTTTTCGATCGTTTGGTGGGATTGTGATAGATTTTTGTCAAAAAATGCGTGAAAGGGATCCGTTATTGAATGTCGGATGGTGGCGTGAGAGATGCGATATATATATATATATATATATATATATATATATATATATATATATATATATATATATATATATATATATATATATATATATATATATATATATATATATATATATATATATATATATATATATATATATATATATATATATATATATATATATACATACATATATATATATATATATATATATATATATATATATATATATATATATATATATATATATATATATATATATATATATATATATATATGTATATATGTATATATATATATATATATATATATATATATATATATATATATATATATATATATATATATATATATATATATATATATATATATATATATATATATATATATATATATATATATATATATATATATATATATATTCCGTATGTCATTAGAATTTGCTCACCTGAAAGGTTTTCAATTTAAAAGTATCGGTATTTGTTGCTTTTATAGAACCCGATGAATATACGAATATCGTATTCAAACAGTTTGTGGAGTTTCAAACATCATAATAAATATTGGAAAGTTCTGAAAGTGAAAAATTTCCATTTCTTTTAAGACTGTGCAATTTTCTATTTGCTATTTGAAGTGGCTTTAAAAATATATGTAACCATAAAAACATTTTGAATTCTGCTGGTAATATTAAAACAAACTGAAGCTAAAAACTTAAAAAAAAGTTTACATATTTAATTGCATGATTTGGTATGGGCACATACGACGCAGAGAACCTGAAAATGTTGTGAACAAGGCAATCGATATTTATCTTCCTCGAAAGACATCTAGAATAAGACCAAAATATTCATAGATGCTGTACAATGATACATGATTTGAAGGCACGGCCTACGTGACGTTATCCATGATAGAAGGGCCTACAACCTGAGGACAAGGAGAACTGACCCCAATTGTCTATTCAGACGATATTTATTATTCTAAAATATACGTGAGGCAACAAATCAAAAAATCATTAACAAGAATAATCTGAGGACAAAAAGGCATAATCTTGCATATTACGAGATGCCGTGCATTTGTACTTTTTGACGAAGATAAATCAAGCTAGATGCAAATTGTGTAATTCAAAGCAATCATGTTTTATTCATAAATTGTATTCCGAAGGGATACTTCACCACCATCATTTATTGTCCATTTTAAAGAAAATCGATTCGAAATAATGTTTTCTTCTCCTGCTAGAATTTTCGAGAAAATAGATTTACAATCCACTGGCCACAAAAAATGTAATTTGGTGGCAGACCGGAGAAAATCCGTTTGGTATTTTTTTACCCTCTTCAATCTCAAATAATGGAAACACAGATGTTAAGAGTTTGCATAAATTTTCAATTCAATGCCTTAATCTCAGGAGTTTACTGATTTCAAAAGTAATCATAATGGTTTTATAAATTAATAAGAAATGATCAGGGTCAAATTCGGTGAAAAATATCTACAAATTATTACATGATTAAACCATATCCGCTCCCTAGGTGGAGCATATGGAGTCCACAATCTATCTCAAGGCTTTTCTGTCGGCTGCCAGCTTCCTTGCATCCTCCCAAGTCAGATCCGTGTCCCGAAGTTCTAACGAGAACTGCCGAAGAATTTTCAGCAGTGGTCGTCCTGGGTGGCGCGAACCTGATGCCTTGTAAATGAGGCAAGCTTGATTAAGGCTCTCAGGAGGCATGCGGAGTACATGTCCAAGCCAACTGAATCGCTTTTTCTTGACGACTTTTCAGTCGCGTACACTCCCAAGTACTTGGAACTCTCGATCCTTTCGATGCGCCGGTTACTCAACGTCAAGGGTTGTTGGGCATCTAGGCATGAGCTGTTGCACAACACATGGATTTGTGCAACATTTATTGTAAGCCTCATGTGCGTAGAATACCTATTTACCCTGTCGACAATTAATTAAAGACCCTTGACGGAGTCATCAATTATAACAGTATCTATGTCTACAAATACAACGCTTAAATATATTCTAAAAGAGATTTGCTTATTCTATTGTTAATAAAACTTAGTGCAAATTTGGATTGTTTTACTAAATGACTGTGTATCAATACATTTCAAAACCATATATTTTTTGGAATGCTTTTGAAATTTTAATTGCACTGGTTAGTAATTTTGTTAAGTAAGTTTTAATTTGGCTTTGGTTGATACTCATTTTTCGATATACATAAGTAAAAAGTTTGCATGTAGTACTCTGTAGTAGTATCATAAATAATTATTTTGAAGGTTTTGACCGCCTATCTAATATCTAGACAAATTATACTAATGTTTTTTCAGCCAACATTGATGGATCCAAGTTCAAAACACCATTTAAGTTTAAGGTTTACCCATGAAAAGAGATTTACTTCTTTCTAGATTTTTAAAAATAAATAAATTTATTTATTTACAGAAACGGCTTTAAATGTACTAAATATAAAGTTATTTGTACTTAGTAACTTTATATGAAGATACAGATAAGATAAATATATATGAAATAAGGTCGAAGGACGTTACAGTTTAAAGGAAAGGAAATGGAAGAGGAATACTACGTATTGTAAGAAAAAAAGGGGTATTTCACTTATGGCTGAGACACCCGAAAGTGTACAAGCTTTTGAAACTTATACAAGCTACTGTTAATGCGCACGAGTGCCTTCAAGTCTCCAAATAATGTTTACGTAATCATAAAATATTTGATTATATAATAAGAGCTTTTAAGCTGCCTATCAGCTGTTTCTGTGTGTACCAAATAATTATAACAACGTGCTTTCACATAACGTAAAATGGAACATTCTTAACTTTATAAGTGAACGTTTATGGTAAACGAAGTGCTTATTAAAACGCTTTATTTCCAGACGTCTACAACAGTAAAACTTGCATTCAGCTTGAACTAGCGTTTGTTACAGTGCCAACGTGAACACAATGATCGAGTTCTGAGAGAAATGGAGCATGTGCTAACGATATCTTAATTCTATGAGAATGAACATTGAATATGCTTACTGAGATAAACTTATCAAGCTACTAAATATTGCAGTATTTAATTATTGCTACTTAGTCCTTACTGTTTATAAAATTCTGTACTATAAATTGAGTGAATGTTAAATTTGATTTACATTTTGTTAAAATTAAACAATGTTTTTGGAGATGTAAAAATAATGTTTAAAGAAATTAAAATATTGAGAAATACTGCTAAATGAAAACCATTATTTATTAATTCAATAACTGTAGTATATATATGTTTTATATTAATATATCGCGTTTTCAACTGAATATGAGGTAATAAGTGTTAAGCACCTTAACGCTAGTTTAAATAGATTTTTAAAACTTAATTTTTTACCTTAAGGGGTTTGAAAGAAATTATTTTAATTTGGTCTCTAAAATAACCTTTATCCGAAAGATTTTCAATGTTTTTTGTATCTTAACGTCAATTTAGAATCATAATATATCTACACAGGCCGCAAATATAAGAAAGCTCTACGATAATGTTACCAACAAATTAAGGAATACAAATAGGAATGAAACGGTTTTATCCAGTTAATTTTCTAATCAATTTGATAAGTTTTCAAAGTAAAGACAGAAGCATTGTTTTATAATTTTGACAGTTTTCGGAGTTCAAAAAAATTATGGATATTTTTTGCTTTGTTTATATTTTCTGATACATTATAAAACGTATAAGAAAGTGTACACAAAACTACTTTGAAGTCAATAATATCAATGTACGAATATTATTTGTATTGGATAGTGTAATCAAGGTGGAATAAAATATTTTTTTATTTAAACTTAAGTACAATATTCGAACCCTTATCCGCACCCCAATGGTGCATAGGGCACTGCATCATATAAACCCAGTGTTATCTTGATCGTTTACACACGAAGGAAAGGTGATCAGCCCTCCGCTTCAGATACCAGTCCAGGGTAAAATTGAATAAATATTAGAATGAAAAAATCATTTATGTTTATTAGACCCCCCTCTGGGAATCAAACCCGGGTCCTCCAGAACGGTAGCCAAGCGCGCTGACCATTACACTACGGAGGCGGATAAAAATAAGTACACTATCTCATACTTTTTTTTTATTCAGAACAGTAAACATTACATAAAATGACATAAATATAAATAAAATGAGTAAAAATAACAGATAATGGATTTTCAAAAAAATACAATTGGTCAACGAGGCGTGGGCAGGAGATAAATCTCCTTGCTCCGAAATATACGAGATTGGACCGGGATCAGGACCATGGAGGTGCTGTTTAGAGCTGCCCAAGACAAGGACAATTATTCTCAAGTGATAGCCAATGTCAGAGGTACCTGACATGATAAGCTCAATAGAAGAATATTGAATTACAGTTAAATGTACTTAAGGTCTTTTGTTCATTCAATAAGTACTAACTTAAGTTTTAAAATAAGATTTTTGAATATCGTTTGAATATTAAAATATTATTCCAGAAAACATTTTGTTTGAACTTGAGGAAAAATATTGTAATAACCCAATTATCTCGGGCACTGCATTATTGTTTACAAATAATATATTTCAAGATGAATTAAAATAACATTTCATTGTACGTTCTTTTACCTGAGAGCTTTTCAAATAAAGGCAACGTTCTCAATAGCGGAAATACCGATTTTTTATTATTATTGGATAATACAACAATTTGTATGAAATTAATGATCAGCTCTCTTACTTACAATACACTGCCTTCAACTTTGATTTAATATTGTAGGAGCGAGCGAAAAATAACAACATGAATTTTTCGCAAGCATCGTAATTTCACGGCGAAAAAGCAATTATTTTTTAAAAAGGAAACGTTTAATCGTACAACGAAAACTCTGCAGGCAATCAAATGGGTGTATTCAAAGGAAATATTTATTAAAATTAGATTTCACCCAATAATTAATTCTTATTATAATTATCCGCTATAAGGAATGTTTCGTATGCTATTGCGTGAAATAGATGGCGCAGCCATGGCGATCAAGAAAACTGTTAAAAAACATGTTTTACCTATCACAATAAAAAACATCTTAGCACATATAAAAACGCACGAACTGAAATGCCACTTTGTATAAAAAATTTTAAGCCACCGGTTAAATACTTTAGGAGGTATAAGATTTTAACATTAAAATAAATAACATTCATCTTTAATATTTTAAAATTAGATTTTTATTTAGGTACAGTTGTTATTATTATCCGCCTCCGTAGTGTAATGGTCAGCGCGCTCGGCTACCAATCTGGAGGTCCCGGGTTCGATTCCCAGAGGGGGGTCTAATAAATAAAAATAAATAATAATAACTAATAAATAAATAAAAAAATATTTTTTCGCTTATATTTATTTAATACTACCCTGGACTGGTACCTGAAGCGGAGGGCTGATCACCTTTCCTTCGTATGTTAACGATCAAGATAAAACTGCGTTTATATGATGCAGTGCCCTATGCACCATTAGGGTGCGGATAAGGGTTCGAATGAAACAATTGTTGGACATTCATATTTTAATCCGTTCTACAAAATTCTTTTATTTTTGTTTGAAAATAAATATGTTAGTTTTCATCTTTTTGTCAAAAATGAAAAAACCTTATTCAAATTTTTCTATCTTTAGAAGGATAAAAGGACACGCACAAATAGTTAGGGCTAGCCAAAGGTATTTGATTTTCAAAAAGCTCGTTAATTTTGAAAAAAAAAATCTTAAAAGATACGAAAACTTTTGTAATTTTATTTATGCAAACTTAAAATAAAGATATATCATCATTTTGGATGATGGCGTCAAACGAGTGAATTCAAAAGATTAAAAAAATAGGTGTAATAATTATTAGACAATCCTGTATGAAGCATAATAATTTGATCATATGATATAAGAAGTATGGTATACAGTGAGGTTCACTAATTAGTATAGGCAATTTGGACATCCACCTCAATTTGTTTGTAAGTGTTTTTGGCATATGTTTTTTAGGACTCTGGAAATGACGCTTTTGAGAAAATATTTTTATGAATAAATAAAAAAACACGGAGAGTGATAAATGTATATGTGAAAGAAGGGTGGGAGGGGAAATCGAGGGTTGGAGACACTTTTGAAATCCTAAGGAACACTTTTATCGGTTGCCACACTGGAGGTTCCGGGTTCGATTCCCAGAGGGGAAGTCAAATAAATATAAGTGATTTTTCATTCGAATGTATTCTCAATATTACCCTGGAGCTGAAGCGGAAGGCTGATTGACTTTCCTTCATGTGTTAACGATCAAGATATACTGCGTTTATATCATGTAGTGCCCTATGCATCATCGGGAGCAAATAAGGGTTGTATAAGGAGAACTTAATTCAATAATGAAAATTAAAAAAAAAACTTTTTTTTAGATGTTGACCCAAAATATTTTTGAATCGCCTGGACTTAATATCCGTAGTGTGTATTAGGGAAATAAGTGAAAAACGCTAATGAAAACGAAGAACGCTTAAATGGCGCAAATCCAGCTTACCATAGCGTGTTATTGTCTCATATGTTCTCATACATAGTAAAAAAGCGTATCTTTTGTGTGATAACGACTGTTTATGCTTTCTTATATGTGTATTAAAGTAATAAAGCTGTCGAGATTCAAGAATCAGCCTGAATAAATGTATCTAGAGCTTAATTTTTTTCCACGAGTAACAAAACAACCTTAAAAAAACCTTTGTATTTTCTAATAATAGTTTTGAATACTAATCAAACACACACACAGACACACACACACACACACATACACACACACACACACACACGCATTCACATTTATTTATTTTTCATTATATATATTTACAATTTAAAATAATGTATCCTTACTGGTTTTTTTGTGCTGAGGGTACATTTACAGTTTTTTGCTGTTGTTGAAATTATATTTTACGTAATTTGTCCATCACGAGTCATGCAATTATGTGCAACATGGCCGACTGATAAGATCTATTTCAGATCTACCCACCTCCATTATCTAATTATGAATAGCTCTTTTATATATTGTTTCGTTATTTAATGACTTTATGGATAATATTAACAGGTTACATGGCTTTTATTCAAAGCCGTCGAATGTGTCGGGTTGTACCAAGTGAGGTATGTGTTTGATTTTGTATTAAGTGATTCTGTGTTTTTGGTCTGTGGTTCTTTGTATGTCGTAATACAGTGTGTTATTGGTGATTAGTGTTAAATAGTCCGCCTCCGTAGTGTAATGGTCAGCACGCTCGGCTACCGTTCAGAAGGTCCCGGGTTTGATTCCCAAGGGGGGTAAAATAAATATAAGTGATTTTTTCACTGTAATATTTCTTCAATATTATTACCCTGGACTGGTACCTGAAGCGGTGGGCTGATCACCTTTCCTTCATGTGTAAACGATCAAGATAACACTGCGTTTATATGACGCAGTGCCCTATGCATCACTGGGGTGCGGATTAGGGTTTTTTTACATTATTATTAGTGTTAAATAAAAAATAGTAAAAAAAATTGTCTTTTTAATTTTTTCTTGAAAATATGGTTTTTGTCACGTTTTTTATATACAGAATTCATTTAAATATTATATACGTTTCGTATTATAAAATAGGTTCAGAGATTTGTGATGAATTATGAAGAGAAAGTGAAACAGCTCACTCATAGTAAATGCCACGGTAGCGATAAACGGAATAATTTAAATTGAACCTATTTATCTCCCCCCTTACTCTGTGTTCCGGATATAAACACCGCATTAATTTTAGGTAATAATGAGTACGTTGATATTTTTGAAGAATGAGGTTGACTAAATATTTAGGAAGACTAAGATAAGATAAGCAAACAACTCGGTGTTTTAGCGAATTTTTGACCTTTCGACATAGATGAAGAAGAATATGGAAGTCTAGACATTTACAGGGCTTACGACCTGTCATAGGTTGGTTAAGTGATCACTTTACACACGTGTAACATTCACCAATTCTACCGATGGTTCACAACCACAGTACTCAAAATTTTGGAACTCCAAGATATATTGATCGAATTCACGACACAGTACATATGTGAGTTCAAAATAGCCTCCTATGTTGGAATGAGGAAAGCTTTTATTAAGTAGAGACTCTTTTTACTTGTATACAAGGTCTGAATCAATTATATTCACATACTTGAGACCTCCCAGAGAACTGATTTTATTAATTTTTGTTTTATCTTGTTGATGTGGAAATAATCCAGATTTGTGAAAAAATATTTGGACACACTCAAAATGTCATACAGAAAATTTAAAGTTTGTACATATCTGCAGATTTGATCTAAGAGTTTGGATTTAAGTTAGGTATTTAAAAAAATATGTTTTGTGTTTTAACAACGATTGATTATAAAACAGCTCGTTAGGGAGTAACCGGCTCTACTAAGCATTCGTTATGGGATAATGACATCACAAACGACGCAAATGCTCCATGCTTTAATCACAAGTGCGTAAAACGCGCATGTGTAATGGGGTTTTGGGTTAAACTATCGTTTTAACAGATTTTCGTCTGGAATCAGAGAATTCCGTTTTACGTTAAACTTTCGTTGTGGATCAGACTCAGAGATCTTCGTTATGACGTTAACTCTAGAAAATCAAATAATTTTTGGAGCATCTATGTTTTTTACACATAGATGCTCCCAAAATTATCCCACATTATCTATAATTGTGACGCGCTCGCTCCCAAACGAAGTCACATCCTCGGAAGACCACTACTGGACTCCGAGAAGGTGAAGCTCCTACCACCAAGACAGGTCGAGAGTGACATGACACACGTAGGTCTTGAGAGTGAGCTGTGATACAGAGGGAGGTCACAATAGACCTAATATGGTCGCAGTGACATAAGGGATGCAGGATCCCTTGACCTCACAACGAAAAAACTACAAAAAATGTATGTTTTTAATTTTGTTTTTAAATTATTTAACTTCATGTACAAAACAAATATACATCGGGGGGCTTATTGCAAAGAAGCAGTATCTTTCAACGAATTAAACACAGACTGGTGACCAAAAGGTCGAAACGTTTGTCGCTTTATATATCTGTTTTCAATCAGATGGTAGATACAACATTTTGAGTGTGTCCAAATACTTGTTCACAAAATCTGGATTATCTCTAATTACAGGAGTTATTTTCATATTTTTTTTTAACATCTCATCAAAAATGAAGAAGAATATGGAAACCAGCCTATGACGGTCGTCAGCCCCGTAAATGCCCAGACTTCCATATTCTTCTTCATCTTTGATGATATGTTAAAAAATAACAAATGGTAGATAAAGCTTGAACATAAATTCAAAATTATCTTAAATTATTCAAACCGCAAATGACTGACTTCCACATTTCCATTTAAAAAAACTATTTTTGTCCTCTTTAACCCAAAGAATGTTACTATTATTTCTTAAATAATCAAAGTTTTGGATTATCTTATTGTTTCTATTTCTGAGACGTATTCTTTACGAATGTTTAGAACAACGTCACTCTTAGGATAAGTTAGTAATTCAGTGTTAAAAAGTTTTTTTTTTTAAAGCTCGTTAATTTTTAAAAATAAATTACCTAAAAGATATTATAAATTTGAAATTTTCACTGGGTTTAAATAGATATTTCATTATTTTCATTATCAATTCCTTTAGAAAATATTGCCACCTCAAGCGAAATTCTCTCGACCCGTCTTTTTGCAGGGGCTTCTCTATGATATTATTATAATGGAATAAAAGACCAAAGGATGCGGTGTTCTTTACTGGGAAATTCTTTGTTATGGCTTCCTAGAGCTATTCCTTGGCTTGAAGTATAAAGGAGAAGGTACCTTCATTGGTCAAGTATCATGCAACTTGGATATAAGTGTTGAAAATGGTTTTGAAATCATATTCTGTGCGAATAAATACTACTTTTATATGCCGATACAATAGCATACAGTATGTCCATAGTATTATCAACTTTGGATATTGATGTATGACTTAAATGTGATATTCTAAAGTAGGTTACGTTAAATTTTAAGGTAATCGTTTTGGGAAACCTGCATTATTTTGTTATCGGAGAGAAAAGTTGAGTTTTTATATCGAATAATTTTTCTATGACTTTTTTTCATCAATGCAATATTTTGAAGATTGCGTGAACAAAAGTCATGATTGTTCTATTTTAGAATTTGTTTGGTTTTCATTTTAGAATTCGCATTGTTAACAATACATTTGACAAGGATAAAAAACTGAACTAAAAAGGGCTTGTAGAGATTCTCGAGAAAAACTATCCGATAAGTTTTTGTAAACACATAAGTAACGAATGTTTTTGATTTTTAAATCTCGTTTATTTTTAATTTAAGTTTCACTTGTTAAATACCACTGTTTGTAAAATCTATTGTGACACGTGTTTCGATGAATTCCGCATCATTATTAAACATCGTTATTGTTAGGAGACGATTTTCAAAATCATTTATTAACTCAAGTCAATTGAATTTTTTGCCTAATGAACTTTTTTGTTTGTATGAGGATAATTCTTTTTTCATAAACTTAATATCCCCAGTTACGTTAGCATGAAAAACATGTATGATTTTATGGCCGTCCGAAATATCAGTAATTTTTGTATGGAGTACCTCATTAATTTGTGTAAGGTCGTATATTAATCTATTTTATATTTATTCCAAACCTTTAGGTGAAATGTGCAAGCTTCCAAGGTTCGTATGGTGTACTACTACTACCATCACGCCGTTTCCCCGCAGGGGTAGGCAGAGAGGATTTGTGAGGAACGCCACATTCTTCTGTCCTGACATACACTCCTCGCCTCCTTCACATCCAAACATCTAGTCATACATGCCCTCCGTTTACGCAGACTTTTGACACCACCAGATTTTAGATTCTGATTGACCTGATCGTGCCAAGTCTTTTCGGTCGTCCTCGTTCTGTTTTCTCTCTCACATTCGCCAAATATATTTTCTTAGTCATTCTCTCGCTATCCATTCGCTCCACATGTCCATATCACCGTAAATAGCCTAATCTTTTAAATTATTATTATAATATATATATATATATATATATATATATATATATATATATATATATATATATATATATATATATATATATATATATATATATATATAAATAAAATATATATATATATATAAAAAGGATACCAAATACAAGAACTGTAAATATATATATATATATACATATATATATATATATATATATATATATATATATATATATATATATATATATATATATATATATATATATATATATATATATATATATATATATATATATATATATATATATATATATATATATATATATATATATATATATATATATATATATATATATATATATATATATATATATATATATATATATATATATATATATATATATAAATAATATTATATAATATTTAATAATGAAGAAAGTAACTTAAATGATAAAATAAATAACAGTATGTTAAAAGTGAAATTAATAGTATTGAAACAAAAAAATAATATATTAACTAATAAAGTAATATTTTAAAAGTGGTAAACCTAACTAAGCTAAGCATTTCACGAACAAACAACCTTATTCATTGTGAAAACTTTCTCGATGTATTTGTTTATTTTTGGTTTATTTGAGTTTAGTTTCACAATGTTAGTTAAATATAAGTATGTAAAAGGAATAAACGAAGCGTAGTACAGTAAGGCGCACCTCACAGCTGCCAGTTCTTAGAGCTGACAAATGTTGGTTCCAACTTTATGAACTACGTGCATAAAACGTATTTAACGTACGAGTATCTACGTGAATGATTCTTTCAAAGGGTTGAAGACCAATACCACTCTATAAGTATTAACATTATTAAATAAACAAAAAATAAATAAAGTTTCACTTTTATAAATCTAAAATGTATATTATTTTTTGACACCTTATCAAAGATGAAGAAGAATATGGAAATCTGAGCATTTATGGGGCTGACTACCGTCATACGCTGGTTTGAGTGATCACTTTACATACGTGTAACATTCACCAATTCTACCCATTATTGACAACCACACTATTCAAATTCTTGGAAGTTATATAGTATATGAACTAATTTTGAAACATTGTTCTTGAATCACTAGAACTTCACTAGAGACATCTATTGGTGAGAAGAAAAGAAATTGCCCTGTAAATGCCCAGACTTCCTTATTCTTCTTCATCTTTGATAAAATGTCAAAAAAATAAATGAAAAGTAACTCCTGTAATTGGAGATAATTCAGATTTGTGAACAAGTATTTGAACACATTCAAATGTTGTAAAATGTATATGTTTTGTCCGCCTCCATAATATAATGGTCAGCACGCTCGGCTACCATTCTGGATGTTCCAGGTTGATTTACAGGGGGGGATCAAATAAATATAAGTGATTTTTACACTCTAATATTTATTCAATATCACCCTGAGCTGGTTACCTGAAGCGGAGGGCTGATAATCTTTCCCTAATCTATTAACTATCAAAATAACACTACGATTGTATGATACAGTGCCCTATGTACCATTCCGGTGCGGATAAAGGTTTTATGAAGAATGTGTAGACATACGTTTTTTTTGGAGAATTACTGACCTCTCAGATTTTCTACCGACTTTATAAAAACTCGACAATAAACAACATCCTACATCACATATTTTCTTCATTTGGTTTGGTGCCAAAATTAAATGTAGCAACAACCGGGCAGTATCTGGATTTCACTCTCCTTAATGTTGAATGCAACACTTTGCAACGAATTTGTAGACTACATGTATCTAAAAATCTCTCCCTTAGTACCTACACAGAAATCATTTATTTTGTATATTATTTCTTTAAAGTGGTATTACACAAAGTAAACGATGAATGATAAGGAGACTGTTCAAATAAATATTTTTTTGCGAAATTTATGAAGTGGAAAATATATTTCCCATATTTCTGGAGAATGTATAGACTTATATGAATTATTCACAGGAATAGGAATTAATGTCATTCGCAGAGAAATATCTCAACCGAATTTATAATAGCTCAACGATGAACAGCATTCCGCATCACAATAGATTATTTCTAAAGTTTCCTCTAAAAATAAATGTTCACAACTATGATATGCTCACAAAATAGACGATTCGTAAACTTATTATGAAATTTCTGTATATGTTATTTTCTAAGTATGTTATATTCTTTGTGAAATTAGCTTCTGTCGTAAATAAATAAACCACCATGTTGCTTCACCGCATATGTAGGCAGAGAGAACAGAATGCCACACTACTCAGTTTTTTGTACATCCATGCAACTCCCCGCCAATTATTTCAACTACTAACGTCATGAGATTGATCACGTATGTATGACCTCCGAAGTTGGAGTAGTGTGGTTGTCAATCATGGGTAGAATGGTGAATGTTACATATGATAGTGATCACTTTTTATCCACCTGCATAGTGCAGTGGTCAGCGCGTTTGTCTACCGTGCTGGAGGTCTCAGGTTTGATTTCCAGGGAGGTCAAAATAAAAACGGATGATTGCCACTCTCATATTTATTCATCTATCACCCTGGACTGATTACAGGGCAATTCATGCAATTAACGATCAAAATAACAATGTGTCGCGACGATGCAGTGCCCTGTGCACCATATGGTGCGGATAAGGGTTAAAAAAAGTGATCATTTAACCAGCCTTTAAAAGGTAGTAAGGGCTGTAAATACTCAGACTTCCATATTCTTCTTCACCTATGTTAAAATGTCAAATAAAATGTTGATATCTAAAATTGTTACAAAGATCTAGATATTGACTTTCCAAGCAAGTATTTTTTTTATCACAAGCATTATTTTGTAAGGTTGGTAATCCTGGACAAGGTCCGAGGGTTGTGGCAGAAACTGGGAGAGAATTAATAACCTTCTAGGAATTGTATGGAACTCGAGAGAATGGGCGACATGTTGTCGAGACCAGATAGCTGTTTTGTGTGAATGAACTGAATGAATGGTATGAAACTGATAGTATAAAGGTCTTTAGTATATACGTATCATATTAACATATTTTTATTTTAAGTCAAATATTAAATTCATGTAAAGAAAATGATTAAGGAAACACTTGTTTTTATACCGCTTGAGTTTATTAATGACTACTTGTTTCGGAAGCTAACCTTGACTAACCCCCTCCCCCCATATTACCCCTCTCCTTATTTATAGAACAGTTTTTTATTATTATATATTTTAGTTATTATTCAGACCTAACGATGGAAGTTTAGCTTCCGAAACTGGTAGTTATAAATAAACTCCAGCGGTATAAAAACAAGTGTTTACTTAATCATTTTAACATGTCTTACCACAAAGTAAATGCCGAAATAATAAATAAAACATTAAAAAAAATACTATAATTTATCTTAAAATAAAAATTAATGTGAGTTGAATTTTGCACAGCGTATAATGGGATTATTTAAATCAGCTAATGACAGGTCGTAAGCCCTGTAATTTCCAGGATTTCCATATTCTCACCTCAATTTAGTTCGTCAACTACGCTATGACAACAATGAAAATCTTAATTAAAAAAAAAATTATGTCTCTATATAGATGAAGAAGAATATGGAAGACTGGGTATTTACAGGGCTTACTAGCCGTCATAGGCTAGTTAAAGTGATCATATTATAAATATCTAAAATTCACCATTTTACCCATTATTGACAACCACACTTTGTTTTAGACATTGTATGTATCTTTCAATTGATACCTTGTTTTCACATACAAGTTCTTGGCACCATCTTCGGTTGAATTGAGTAGGTTTTCTTTTATTATTTAGTAGAAACCCTCATGAAATGTAAAATTCTTCTCAAATTATTAAACATACTAAGAGATGCTTTTAAAACAGAATTTTTAACTTTGACTAGTTATTAGACAAATTAAAATTAAAAATTAAAAAATGTCTCTTATTATAACTCCGAATAAAACTCTGTATATAACTCTAAATATAAATTCATAAAACAATTAATATTTCTCTTAATAAAACTTTTAAAATTATAAAGTATATATAACTCTTATTATAAACCCAGTTTGTAAACAAAGATTTGAACACATTCAAAATATTGTGAAGATTTATACTGTTGGCAAGCTGCAAAACAAGAGAGGCAGATTTGCTTGTTTGTGACGAAATTATTTGCACAAATACTAGATAAAGTGAAAGTGAAATAAAAGTGAAAGTGAAAGTGAATGTGAAATACTCCATAAAGTGACGTTTTCAAGTTTTTTACTAAAATCTTCACAGAGACGTTCTCTGAGTTGAGAATACAATCTGGGCATTCGTAGGGCCTACAACCCATAAATGCTTGGGTATGAATTTTCTAAGTGTCTGCATTCTACAAGTGCTCAGACGTTAATGTTATTCGATTATTAAATTATTTCATCTGTGTGGAGATATCTGAAATAATTTAGAAAATACCTCCTTTGGGCTTAATTCCAGTATTCGTGTACAAATATTTAAACGAACTTAAGTTCTGAAATATCTTTCATAAATATTGTTATAAAATATATTATCAAAACATGATATATACAGTGATTCTGAAAGAACAAACCTCACATACATAAAGAAAGATTTCAACCCTAATTATTTAACACGATATTTCTACAGATACAAGATGGTAGTGTTCAAATTAAATTCCCAATATTTTAAAGTATCTGCTCACGATGACGATAGCGTATTTATTTTTTTATTAAGCAAAGTTGAGCTTTTAATTAATTTAAAACCGTTTTCCTCATTTTTCAAAAGATCTTATAAAACTACTTTCTTATTTTTTATTGTATTTGTATGGATTTGAGCTTTGAATTTATATATATATATTAGAATATTTTAAAATAAGAGTGTTTTTAAATTCAGTGTTCATTATTTTTTCAAAATTAAATCGATATTAATAGTGCGATATTTAAATTTACGATTTAACCAGACCCTAGCTATTACGTAATACTTTAAATGTATAAAAATACTTTCATTAAATAACTTTTTTGGGTTTGTTTATGTAAATAAGACTAGTTTCGAGTACTACAAATATTTTCATCGACAAGAGAAAAAACAAACTTTTAATGAGAATAATATTAATTAAATAAAAAATGTAGTCTTATACAGTGTTTAATTTTTATATTAAAATCATCACGTTATTCTTCAAAGTTAGTTGCAAATCAATAAATGACTAAATGTGATAGAATACAACAGACAAATGAATTTGTTAGGCAAATATTTTTCCTATGGGGTTTATTTTTGAACAATCACGTGGTAACGACCAAACCAACTACCATTAGTCTTGTTACTTGTTTCCGAGACATTCATTTGCCCCATTACAGCAGGAACAGCAGGTATCGATCTTTAGCACAAGCAACGGGAAAGTTCTGTTATATATACTAAGAGCTAAGAAACAGGTTAAATCATCAAATCTAGCCTCTTGCGAAAGTCCTGATAACGAAATATACGAGTTCAAGAAAAAGGGAAGTTATGTGTGAAATGTGGAACTTATTCATATTATAGGGGTGAGTTTATTTGTTTATTTTGAAAGATGTTGTTTCTTCGTTTTTCGACTGGGTAAACATTAAAATTAATTTACCTTTATTAACTGGGATATGTCATTTATGTTAAATTTTAAATTTTGCAAGGGAAGGCGTATTGGACGTCGACTTTCGTAATATTTTTTTTGATAAGGCCTGAAATTACTTAATATTTTTAAAATGTGTAATTTTCTACTTAATTTTTTTGCTCGTTTTTGGATTTATTTTTCATTATAAGTTATATTAAAATGAATTACTTTAAAAGATTTTGTTAAACTGATTTTTATTTGAAAAAAAAGGTAGAGATCAAAAAGTAATCCACAAAGTGACAGTCACTGTCTAATCAATAAATACTTCAATATAAATTATGTGTATAATATATTAGTAAAATATGTATGTATATAATATATGTTTATTGTGTATTCAATCAATATGTAGATTGATTTGTCATATTGAGGCACGTTATATTTAGCTTTAATATTTTTTTGTTGACCTGTAAATAACGAATTCCTTGGAATATAACCTCGTAAAAACGATAACTTTATAATAATAATAATAATAAAACCCTTATCCGCACCCCAATGGTGCATAGGGCACTGCTTCATATAAACACAGTGTTATCTTGATCGTTTACACATGAAGGAAAGGTGATCAGCCCCCCGCTTCAGGTACCAGTCCAGGGTAGTATTGAGTAAATATTTATATTTATTCAATACTACCCTGAATAAACCACTTATATTTATTTAACCCCCCCCTGGGAATCGAACCCGGGACCTCCAGAACGGTAGCCAAGCGTGCTGACCATTGCAATACGGAGGCAGACATAAATTTATAGTATGAGAAATAAAACAGAAAACACATTGTAATCATTTTTTTTCTTCATACATCTAGTATAAACATACTTTTTTTTCAATTTGTTACTACTGTTTACATTAGTTTCATCCCGCAATTATAAACAAATAAAAATATTTACAAAAATAAATTTTAATAAAGATTACCTAATTTTGCTACATCGAAGTTTGTTTACATGCTGTCTTCATTATGCAGAGGTTTTGTTATGGCTAGTTCAAGGACATTAAAAAAAACTTGTATTTCATTTTATTGAGATTCGTCACATCAAGGTTCCATTGCATATGCATAATGTAATTCCATATGATTCTTTCAAAATTACAGGTTTTATTTTTTTCTGCCAATTAATTGAATATGTCGTTTCCGGTAATTTTGCAGACAACATAAAATGAACACATGTTTAAAAAACGGAAGATGATCTCCTGGATGGCAAACGAATTCTGAAAACCATGTAAGTATGCACAATTTCCATTTCACATCTGTCATATTAAATTTACTCAACCATATTTGTATACACACGTGTCGTGCATTAACGTCATGTTACGTTTGTATTTCCTGAACATTGCAATATATAAAAGTCTTTGAAAAAGAAGGAATTGAATTTGATTTACTCAATTTTTACAAAACATCGTCAGCTCCATTTTACTTTTAACGCTATGCTAAAATGAAAATGAAAACACATAAAAATTTAAAGCCCTAATATACGATAAATCGCAACTGAATTTTTTTAAAACCCTGGTTACATTTATCGTTATGGAATTTATTGCTTAAAATATCATTTATGTATTGAAAAAGTAAGGTTTTATTCGAAATAAGTACGTGCCGAGTATGGTTTTGAAAATAAAAGAGTTATTTAAAGGTAAAGACTTAAAAAAAAATATATAATATTTTAACAATTCATATATATTCTAAAAAATATATGCAAAAAGAAGCGTATGGCCCGTAGCGTCAAGTTCAACCATAATTTGTGCGTTTGAGATCTTAACCTTATTAGCGAAGGAAAATAAATATTAAAAATTTTAGAAAAAACAATGATATTGAAAACGAAATGGCTATCAAGTAGCACGCTGTCCGCCATGAGCAATGTTCAGTATTGACAAATTCAACAAATTGCGCTACCATAGCGGTTAATTTTTTAACAGCATGTTAAAACTTGCCAATCGTAGTGTCAAAAAAAATGATGAATATTTTAGGAGATTTTGAACAAATCAACCAATCCATATTTATTTACGTATAATAGATACATTAAAACAATCGCGTATTGAAATGTGTCAAAATTTCAAAGCAATCGATGAATTGCTTTAACATTGAAATTTTTATTTTTATAGATAAATAATGTATTTGGTTTTTAATCATTTTCCATAAAATATTTGAATTTAAAGGTAGGCAAATTGTATAAAAAAACATCGCGATAGACGTTCTGTATATGAATAGTTCAACCATCAATCCACAGTTATAAGTAAAATATGTTAAAAATAGAAATAAATATTTTATTCATTTTGATTCTAAAAGATAGGTTTTTTCTATTTTCAAAGACAGAAAATGAGCCTTTTGAAATCTTTATATAAAAGATTTATATTTAGAGCGATTGAGTTTTACGAGGTTGATAAAAAAAATCATTTTACATTTCGTACTATATATATATATTATATATATATATATATATATATATATATATATATATATATATATATATATATATATATATATATATATTTTTACTATTTATTTTTCAAAACACGTTGCATACGTAGGTCATATATATAATATTCCCCATGAGTAATTTTTATTTCTCATTTTGGGATTTGGGATTAAGGTTAAAAAGACTGGAACACAAATATTAAAGTTACAAAAAGGATTTTAAAAAATAATCAAAACTAAAACATGGCAAAAAAATTAACAGGTATAATAAATAGGCATAAAAGCATATTTAAAAGAAATAAATTAGAAAAACATAAGGTAAGAAGCATATTTAGCATATTTTCAGATTATTTATTTTGGATCCCCGAATGGGTTCTATTTTATATATGTCAGGCATCCTAGCATCGCAATAAGAGAAATTCTGAGTACCTAAAGTAGATTTGAGGATAAACCTAAAATATTTATCACCGAAGGAGTGTAAGTTGAATTAACATTCATTATTGTCATAATCTTAATGGAAAAAGTTTCTGGTTCAAAAACCATTGGAATTGGATTCTTCAAAAACTAAAATACCATTAAAATGCAACACAGACGTGTGCTAATTAGCAAGAGGTTAATTTTTAATTAGATAAGGTTAATTTTCTTTGGTAAATATTGCATGTCTACATCAATGAATAATAATTCGCAATCCAACATTCTCCTTATCATTCATTTTACACTTTATGTAAAATCTGTTTATGGGGCATCATTTTACATCTTAAGCTTAAGAAAGGGCTTAGCAATGGATCAAAACGGTACCAACTGACGTTATTTTATGAACTCAGGGTGATTAGACTTTTGATCCGAATTCTTGGCTGTATACAGATAAATCTGACGGGATAAATTATTTTTTTTTCACAAAACGTTTATCAGATTTTTTGTTGTTAAATTTATTGTAAAAAAGCCGTCACATAATAACGACGTAATTAAAAAATGAGTAGAAGATAATATAATGAAAACTATCAATTCTCTTACAAAATCTTAAAATAAGAAAATAACGATTTTAATATAAAAAAAACATCGGCAGGTACATGTAATTATCTATAACAATTAAAAAAACAAACTACCTTACATTCCATTTTATCCATTTTCAACCCATAAAAAATAACTAAGTGATTTTGCTTTTGTTAAGAAAATTCAACGAGAAAATTCTCGCGGAGGTATAGTAATTGAAAAAATGCACTTTAGGCAGATAAGGCCTTAAGTAAGTTTTTCTTACCATTGGGGTGTTTTAATTAACGCTCATTGCGGTAATGGTATACGGGTGTGGCGATGGCGTCAGCATTTTCAATTGCAAGCTACACTGACCTTTCAAAGTCCAATGTCATTATGATTAAACCCATTCGAGCATGGAGTTATAAGTGGGATGGTGCTTCACTGTTCACGTACAGAAAGAGGACGTGCATGGTATAATACATGGTATAAGTACATAATAAAAATAGACATGCAATCTGATAAAGTTGACCTGTTAGAATCTTTGTTTGATAAAAAAATCTTTAAATTAAGATTAGTTTTTGAAATAATTTCGCTTATTTCACAAGACGCATTAAAAATATTGTATAGTTAGTCAAAATAAAAGTTTCATAAAAATTGAACGTGTTTTCAAAGCATCGTCTAGTATGAAATAATCATGGAAGAATCTCATATAGGTACATTTCAACATTTTGAGTGTGTCCAAATACTTGTTCACAAAATCTGGATTATCTCCAATTACAGGAGTTATTTTCATATTATTTTTTGACATCTCATCAAAGATGAAGAAGAATATGGAAGTCTGGGCATTTACGGGGCTTACGACCGTCATAGGCTGGTTTGAGTGATCACTTTACACACGTGTAACATTCACCAATTCTACCCATTATTGACAACCACACTACTCAAATTCTTGTAAGTTCTATATATATGAACCAATTTAGAAACTTTGTTCTTGAATCACTAGAACTTCACTAGAGACATCTATTGGTGAGATGTAAAGAAGCTTTTTTATTAAGCAGAAACTCTTATATTAGTATGTGAGATCCGAATCCTGGATTATAATCACACACATGAGAAACGCCAGAAAATACCATTTTCATTTTTATTATTAAGCTTATAATTTGACCAGATAATTTATTTACAACATTTTGAGTGTGTCCAAATACTTGTTCACAAAATCTGGATTATCTCCAATTACAGGAGTTATTTTCATATTATTTTTTGACATCTCATCAAAGATGAAGAAGAATATGGAAGTCTGGGCATTTACGGGGCTTACGACCGTCATAGGCTGGTTTGAGTGATCACTTTACACACGTGTAACATTCACCAATTCTACCCATTATTGACAACCACACTACTCAAATTCTTGTAAGTTCTATATATATGAACCAATTTAGAAACTTTGTTCTTGAATCACTAGAACTTCACTAGAGACATCTATTGGTGAGATGTAAAGAAGCTTTTTTATTAAGCAGAAACTCTTATATTAGTATGTGAGATCCGAATCCTGGATTATAATCACACACATGAGAAACGCCAGAAAATACCATTTTCATTTTTATTATTAAGCTTATAATTTGACCAGATAATTTATTTACAACATTTTGAGTGTGTCCAAATACTTGTTCACAAAATCTGGATTATCTCCAATTACAGGAGTTATTTTCATATTATTTTTTGACATCTCAAATGCCCAGACTTCCATATTCTTCTTCATCTTTGATGAGATGTCAAAAAATAATATGAAAATAACTCCTGTAATTGGAGATAATCCAGATTTTGTGAACAAGTATTTGGACACACTCAAAATGTTGTAAATAAATTATCTGGTCAAATTATAAGCTTAATAATAAAAATGAAAATGGTATTTTCTGGCGTTTCTCATGTGTGTGATTATAATCCAGGATTCGGATCTCACATACTAATATAAGAGTTTCTGCTTAATAAAAAAGCTTCTTTACATCTCACCAATAGATGTCTCTAGTGAAGTTCTAGTGATTCAAGAACAAAGTTTCTAAATTGGTTCATATATATAGAACTTACAAGAATTTGAGTAGTGTGGTTGTCAATAATGGGTAGAATTGGTGAATGTTACACGTGTGTAAAGTGATCACTCAAACCAGCCTATGACGGTCGTAAGCCCCGTAAATGCCCAGACTTCCATATTCTTCTTCATCTTTGATGAGATGTCAAAAAATAATAGGTACATTTCATAGAGGTCTCTGCTCATTATAAACTTTCTTAACCTAACCATAGATGCTGCCGAGAACTCGTATATAAAAAAGAAGGTGACAATTGAAGTGAATATACACAACTTTAAGTAATGTGATTGTCAATTACACTTATAAAAAGTGACCAATTAAAATAGCTTAAAACAGGTCGTAAGCTTCACAAATAAATAGTATTTTTCTGTTTTACTTCACTAAATTTTTAAGTATTATTTTTCTTTTTCAAGTAAAAAGATTACAAAAATTATACAATAGAAAAATCTCTTGCACCCTTTTCATTGAAATCAAAAGTTTAATATCTAATTAATAATCTTATATAATATTTTCAAGCAAATTGCTTAAGAAAGGGGATTAATTTATATAAGTAAACAAATGTTCAAGATATTTCGAGTTCAAATTGAAATTTAAAATGCTGTCAAAAACATTTAAACCACAAGTCCAAATTTATTTTCATATAAAATTAGTCAAAGCAGGCGTTATGAATAAAACCACTAACGAACCTTGCCAGATTAATTACGGAGTGCCTTCTCCTTTCGAGAGAGTCAATTTACTACCGTAAATTTTAGAATTTAGACTGGATTTAATACTAAATTTCGCATTTTTCAGACAGTCCTTGTGACAAATATTTAAAGGATTTATAAACTGGTATTTAAAGTTAAGACTATATGTTAGATGTTAATTACCTAAGTTTGTTTCGATTCAATATTTTGCTGAGATTGTTTTTATTGAAGAGACAGATTTAAACTTTTTTTCTTGTAGACGTATCACTCATGCAGTACATGCTTGCTAACTTTTTACATGACTTTTTACTTTTTCATATTTATTTTTATTTTTTAAGGCTATATATTTTAAGTTTTTAAATTTATTTTGTATTTTTTGTATTTTATATAAATACTATTATTCTAGTTCTACTTCTTATAATATCTATTGTATTCTTGTCAGTGCCCTTTACTATGACCTAAATTATATTGTATACCCACACAAAGGCCATAATTTTGTGGGATATTTATTTGTATTCATATTTTACATATTAATTTTTGTATTCGAATTTTATATTTTGTTATATAATGCAAAAGAATTTAAAATAAAGAAAAAAAAGTTTTATAAATATTTACTTAATTTTTTGGATTTCACAATTATTTTGGTTTTTACTAAGGTGACAATGAGACTTATTAACTATTTTTTTCCTTCTTTACATAACTAGAATCTAACTAACAAACAAGTAGGCAGAGAGAATAAAACGCCATACCACTCCGTCTTTGCAAATATTCTTCGCCTCTTTCACGTTGGTGCATACATGCCCGCTGATTCCTCATGCATGTCCACCGATTATTGCATTATCGATAAAATTAAGAAAGGTTTGTTGAGATGGTTTGGGCATATGGAACGAATGAGTGAAGAAAGAACGGTTAAAGGCAAATGTAATTGGAAAAAACGAGCAGAGGAAGAGTGAGAAAAACTTGGCAAGATCAGGTGTGACAAACACTTGAATCTGAAGCCGAAAATATTTGCATATATGCTCAGTGAAGAAGTGCATTAACATGAACATTATTAAGTACGTCTAACAGGTGACGCTGCCATTACCGTCAAGAAAACTGTTTTCTTGACTGCAGTAACAAAATTTTATATGTTTTAAGTAAAAACACGCACGTATTCGAATCAGTGTATTGGTCAATCGGACAATCGGTAAATAAAATTAAACATTTTGAACAAAGAAACGCATTATTTCTCTAAAAAAAAAATAAATAAAAAAAATTGAAAAACATGCTGGTACTTACATGATACACGAAGGTTTATACGATTACAGCATACCATGTCTGTGCCCACTAACAAAACCACAAACCCTCTGAATTAATGGCACGATTCGAATATTGACATATAAGGGTCGCATTAGTAAAGCAATGGCTTTACTAATGCGACACATTACACGTCTATCAGAGAATGGCTCTCGGATGGCGTCATTAATATTAACGCTTGAGAAATTAATTGATAAAAAATTATTAAAAAAAAGATGTTTGAGTGGCAAAAGAAATCTGTAGTCTCACTGGGTGAAGAAGACAAAACAAAAAAAAATATTTCTTTAATGTTTTTCGCAGATACTTTGTGGCACATTTTATAATTTTATAACTCTGGGATTTAATGTTTTATAACTTGTGAGCTAGCTCACAATAAAATAATTGAAAATTAACTTAAATCTTAACTTATTAACTTAAATCGTATTTTAAAATCATATTTTCATATGGTGTACGGAGTGCGTGGAAGTTTTTGGTATTGTAAGGGAAGGGTAATTAACTATAACCTTACTTTTAGTATTTCAATGTTTTAGAATTAGTACATAAATCCTGATGATAACAAGGTTCTTGTCGAAACAGGTTGGTTTAAGTTTACCAATAAAAAGTGGTTAAAACAAATTTGTTTTATTTTATAAAGTTTAAAAATATATAACTTTAAAATTCGAGATTGGACACAGTTAAACATAGTTTGAGTCTATAAAATTGACCATTAATATACACGTATGTAAATTGTGAATTTTGTTGACTGGATCAAAATAAATGGTGTATAAGTTAGAATTCATCTCTATATAAATATATTGTATTCATAATTATGAAGAAAAATATTTCATTGAAAAATATCGTTTTACCCTCTAAAATTTATCGACACACGAAAAACCTTTGCTTAAAATTGCGAAAATTGTTTTTCGTTGAGAATGTTTCCGGAACCCGAAATAATATTTTTTTTAGATATTAAAATTACAATAGGTGTGTTGAGATAGTTTGGACGTATGAATCGAATGAGTAAAGAAATAAAAGTAAAACAAATTTATGAGGCAAATGTGGCTGGTAATAGAAGCAGAGGAAGACCGAGGAAAGCTTTGCACAATCAGGTATGTCAAATACTTGAAATCGGCTGGGTCAGGAGTCGAAATAATCGTTCAGGAGGGCCATTTAAGTTACTTTTGCTAGGCAACAAAATAAACATCAATGCATTTAGTCATTTTTAACAAATCAATATATTATACTCCCAATTTTAGAATCGCTTGGGATTTTTTCAAGGCAATATTGAGCTAGTAAGATATCAAATAGTCAAAAATCACGTTTTTTTTAAAAAAAAATGCACGTGGTCACTTTCTCCTGTATGACTACGATAAACAATTTTATATGTAGGCGATTACCTTTGATAATGTCATTTCATCCGCAGGGCGAATAATCCAGTGCCTGGTAAATATAATGTTTAATAAAAAAATATGTTCGTAAAAAAGACTTTAAAGGCTTTTTGTTTTATACTGAGCCATCCGCCTAACGGAGAATTGCGTGATGGCATGATTTATAAATGAACAATATAATGAATAAAACAGGGTGTGGAAATTTGTTAGGGTTCATTTACACCTTTTGATTATACGTAAGTGCCCATCAGAGAAAATGAGAAAGCTAAATTAAACAGTAGAATTCAGATTCAGGAATAAAATGAATTCCACTTGTTCCCGTATAGAGCGAGGTCTGTCCAAAATGTCAATTTAAACGTGAAAAATTCATAGAGGGGTTTAATGTATTCGAAGACTGAGTGCATAATGAGATATCGCTCACTCCTTTCTACAACGTCATAAATCAAAATCGTAAATTTTCAGTTGTGCATTTTTTCAGAATGCCTGAAAAGTGTACTATAATCCCAGCAAAAGCGGCATATTTTAAACTTAATATTTACCCGCTACAGGGCAAAAAGTGTTGTTTTATGTATTTTGAAGAAAAAGCTTTGTTCAAATTATTTTTTTAAATATACTAAATATTTTTCAAATGGAGAAAAAAACCTTCAGGTTTTACCTAAAAAGATCTGTTGCACAGTAAATAGTTCAATAAGTGGCTTGATATTTATTTTTAATACATTTCATTATATTTTTAACATTAAAAACGATCTCCTAAAAAATCAAGTTGTTTTTTTATATATGACGTTGTTGAAAGGAGTGAGCGATATATTCTCAGTCAACTCATTTTGAATAATTTGTCTGAATATTATTAAAAAAGGGAGCATTAAAATTAATATGTCAGGGTAAAATTTTTACTCAAAATTGCACTATTAAAACTAGTAGAATTTTCATATATTCGAAGACCGAGTGCATAATGAGATATGTTTTCAGTCACCCATTTTGAATAATATGTCAGAAAATTCATGAAAAATGGAAAATTAAAATTGAAATATCATAGTAAAGTTTTTATTAAAAAATATTATACTATTAAAACTACAAGGTTTTTAACATACGAGTATTTGAAAACTGATTGCATAATAAGACATATTCTCATTCAACCCATTTTGAATAATGTGTCTGAAAATTAATGAACAAGGGCAAAAAAGGGAATCAAAAATTTGTCACAGTGAAAATTTCATTAAAAATTATTACACCATTAAAGCGGGTACATTTTTCAATCCACTTAAGAATTGAAAAGACGTCAGGATAAAAGTTGTGGTTCAATCAGGTTAAATAAAAAGAGCAGGGACACATTTCTTACCTTATATGTTAATAGGCATACGATATTTCAGCAGCTATCAAGAATTTCAACATTGCGTGTATTACTGTAAGGTTCAACAGATAAAATATTGCAATAATTTTTTTTCAAAGAAGCATGGTTTTATTTAATTTTAAAGCAATAAGCATTTAAGGGTTTGTTTCTATTTGCTAAAACTTTTTTCATCGTTTAATTAAAAATAAATAAAACATTAGCTACATTTTTTAAATTCCTTACCGCAGACAAAGATTGTTGGATTCATTTAAATGCTTTGATTAATTGATTTGGCAATCACATTGTGTTATAATTGATCCATTTTAAATTTTAGTTTTAGTTAAGTAATCGGTGGTATTTATCAATTAAAACTTAAATTAAAAAAAAAAATCTCTCGAAAAAAATCTTTTTTCTTTGATATCAGTTATTATAATGTATTGTTATATGAATGAAATGTACATAAATCTATGAACATTAAAAAAATAACAAGTGTCCCATTTTTATAATCATATCTGGACAAAAGCTTGGCAACAAAAATGAGAGATTTGTTACACAGTAATGCATAGTACTAAGCGGATTCTGCCATGACACGTAGAGATTTGCGGTATGAATTTCAAGTTAAGATGCGTTTGCTTTGTATGCAGAATACTCGAGTTCAAATTCTTGTAAACCGAGTGAAATTAATATGTAAATTTTACCTAAGTTTGTACATATTACTCAGATAGTATGTATCTATGGTGAGTTGGAATCTGAGTCTACAGATTTAAAGTCCTATGAAAGCTTAATTTATTAAGGCTTCACCTCAGATAAGTTAATATATACAGCTTTACGTTCATTATTACAGACAAGGATTAGTAACCTCTGATCTACAATATACTCTGTATAAACTTCGTCTGACATTTAATTTTGTCATTCAAATGTAAATGATTAAATTGTCTGTATTTTTAATAACTTTTAAGAGGTTTCGTTTGAAATATTGTATTTTCGATATTGTTTGTCTTAAACAGAGGTTTTATTTTGAGATTAATGTTTATATAATAATATCATCGAAAGTATTAAATTTGGTCATTCTCTCCGATTGATAATGTACTAAATATGTATATGATGTAAAAAATAAAGGAGTTTCATATATAAAGGAGTTTCTGAGATAATTACTAAAAATAAATATCACTTTGTACGCATATCATTTTGAATGTTGTTGAAATACATAAGATTTTTTAGACTGTTTTAAAAAGCATTTTTATTTTAAGTTGCACTCGTGATTTGTTTTTTAGTAAAATAATTCATACTTTTCTTCTAATGACTAGGCATAAAACAAGTTTTCTTGTAAACACCATAAAAGTTAATTTTTATTCAAAGATTTATATTATTAGGTCAGAATAAATGAAAACTGATAATTATATTTTCAGGCTTATCCTAGTATGTAAAAATTCTTGGCAATAATCCTAAATACATTTCTTGAACGTTTCTGCTAAAAAAAACTAACTAATTTTATCCATAGACTTCGATAAAGAAATGGCATATGGAAGATGTTGTGAATTGAAGTTTAAATATAACCTCAAAAATTTGAGTACCTACGTATTGTGGTTATCAATCAAGAATGGTGAATGTTACACGTGTATAAAATTATCACATAAACCATACTTTGAATGGTCGTAAGCCCTTTAAATGCCCAGATTTCTACTATCTTCTTCACCTATATTGAGACATCAATGTTCAAACAAAATCAAGATTTTTATTGTTATCTCAACATAGTTGACGAAGTAAAGTGAGGTGGAATATGGGCATTTAAAGGACTTACGATCTGTCATTGAGTTGTTTGAATGATCGAATTACGCACTGTATAATATTGAAAATTAATTTTGTTAATTTTTATTTAAGAGAAGAGTAACATTTTTTTGATTTAATATTGTGTTTATTTAGATTATTTAAAAAAAATAAACACTTGAATATACCACTTAAATGAGTTTTATTTATAAATACGATTACTTTCAAAAACTTATAGATGTTTTCATCTTCTGGTACAAATTAAAACATCTGAGTTTTAATTTGTACCAGAAGATGAAAACATCTTTAAGTTTTCGAATCTAGTCGTATATATAAATAAAACTCATTTGAGTGGTAAAGTCAAGTGTTTAATTTTATAAAGTTTAACGATAAAATATTATTTCTGAAGGGGAATTTTTATTGAAAGGATTTGTCTTTTACCCTTTTATTCTTACTCCGTTAACAGTTAATTGGGGACATCGATTTGGAATAAAGGATTTCCCCGGAGTGGAGTCATCCAAAGTAATGCGCCGTAAGCAATGTGCATTAAAACATGCAATTGCCGAGGGATTATCTGCATTATCTGCACCTAAGGGTGATATAAGAACGAATCGTTTAAAACCAAGTGCCTACTTTCCTTTGTGGCTTTCATGAATTAAGCAAAGGACGATCGTTATCTGCAGTTGATTTTATCACTGCCAATTACTTCACCCTAATATACGTTTATGCGTGTTCGGACGTGAACTTACACACAAGATTATATTAAAAATTATACTAAAATCTTATATTTTATTTTAAAGTTATTAAATAGGTAATACAATACTCATCTCGGCAATTACATTGCAGTTATATTTTTAAACTAAATAATAACAATCACTAATTATTGTACTATTTTGTCACACGTTTTTCGATGAAGATTATTATTTTACGGTTTTTGATAGTGTTGAGTTTATCGAAACACCTGTCAAAAATAGTTCGATAATTTTTGATATACACCAAGTAAATGTAATTTTTATAAATTAATATTTTATTGTGTCATCCAGAGTAACAATATGGCAGAAAACTTGGTTATTGGTATGTTGGTTGCTTCTGACATATTTATATTAAATGAAATGTATTTTTAAAAAAGCAAGTCCTTTTAATGAAACGTATTTTTAAAATACTTAAATTGATTATTGTAAAAATGTCGCAAGGACATAATAAAAATATCAATAAAATTTAAATAAGTATTTCGATAAACACCAGATTTTAGAGATAAAATACTACTTTAAGAAGTAAAAATAAATGGTGACATTTTATTCGAAATAATAACTTACTTATTTATATTCATATAATCATACTCTACATATTGTAATAAAACAGAAATTATTTAATTTAAGCAAACGTAAAATTACTTTTTCTTTCTTTTATGTCTGACTAATCTGTTGTTATTCGAAGTATAATATAAAATATCAAGTAAACAATAAACATAAAATTTCTTTGAGTTGTAACAAACAAGTAATCAAAATCAACAAAAGTGGAAAACATTGCGAATATCTTAACATTTAATTATTTCTAGATAACATGAATATTAAATTCACTATACTAGTAAATATCCACAGCAGGTGGCCCAATGATTAAGAATTGACAATTTTATATGGCAAGAAATATGAAAAAATACAAAAGGGTTTCATATTAATTTTATACGGTCCATGGGATGCTTTTAGCAATGTACTTTTGTGACGAAATTGATTTTGTCTCTAACCCTTTCAGATTCAAACAGCTTTTGGCCTTATTTTGGATCATCGTTTATCACGGAGACTTCACGTAACCATAATAACCGTGACGAGCTTTAGAAGTTTTTCGAAAAAAGATTATTCTCCTGTGTCGTAAATTCATAAACCATTTGAGTGTATAAACCACCTTTGACCTAAGCCTTTATTCTAACACATACTCGTATTTACTTAATGTCAAGTGTCTTACTTACAAATAATTTTATTTGATTACTTTAAAATCACTCGTAAACGAGTGAAGGCTTGGTAAGGAAAAAAATTAAAAACTTTTAAGGAAATGTTATATTTTTTAGTAAACAGATGTTTTTCTTTATGCTTTTTGTACCCGTACAATACTACTCACTCATTTTTATGTCTGTGTTTTCCACATTTTAGACGTATATTATGTTAAAATATATTTAAATGATACAAAAAGTATGTGAAAAGATCTCAACCGATAAAACAAATAACTTGCTTGGTGGTTATCAACAAAAAAAAACTGAAAATGAATTTTTAAAACAATATACATATTTGTTTGTAAAAAATATAAAAAAACCCAACCTTAAATACAAAAAAAAAATCTGAATGCATTGTTTTTATAATTTATATAAAAAAAATGCATACATATTTTTTACTATCGACTTTATTTGAATCCAATGGTGTACCGGGCACTGATTCGTATCGAAGCAGTGTTATCTTAATCATTAAATATATGATGAAATGTTAATCAACCCTGCGTTTCATGTACGTCTCGTTATTTTATCAAGGGTAGTATTAAGTAAAAAGCAGAGTGAAAAATCATCCGTATAAAGAAAATTGGAAATGATAAGCAAGGATTTCTCAAAACCATGCAAAATATAATGCCTAAAGTAAATTTATTTTTACATAATTAATTCATCATCGTAATCATTTCACAATAAAGAGTTGTATATGCTGAATAATTAAGAAAAATTTCTATTTTACCTGAAAGGTAGAAATGTTAAAATTACCGGCTTGTCAAGTATGTTATACACGTAAATAATGGTGAATATTTCCACTGCTGAAGGCGAAAATATACGACGAAAATTTAATACAGCGTAAACCCAAAATCATTGTTCAATTAAATTCATGTAGCAGTATTATAAGATTTGTAACGTATTTATAGAAACGATGCCGCGGTTCATCAGTCATGAGCTTTCCTCATTACTGAGTTCGTAGAATGAAAAACCTCAATCGTTATAATGTCGTTTGTACGTCAGATGTACGTAAGGGTATGTGCTCGCGAGTAATTATGGTTGAAAGGAGAACCTTCAAAATTAAATCCTGTTGAGTTTCAATGTAAGATCACAAGGTTTTAGTCAAAAGTATTTATTTGTTAAATCCGTTACTAATGAATCCTTTATATGACGTATTATTTTTGTCTCAATAATTTAAGACACACATATCGCTCACTCCTTTCAAGAACGTCATAAATCAAAATTCGTAAATTTTCAGTTGTACGTGTTTTCGGAATGCTCAGAAAATGTTCTATATCCCAGCAAAAGAGGCATATTTTTAGCTTAATATTTACCCGCTACAGGGCAGAAAGTGTTGTTTTTGCATTTTGAAGAAAAGGTATTGTTTAATTGTATTTTAAAATATACTAAGTATTTTTCAAATGGAGAAAAAAATCTTCAGGTTTAACCTAAAAAGATCTGTTGCACAGTAAAAAGTTCAGTAAGTGGCTTGATATTTATTTTTAATACATTGTATTATATTTTTAAACTGTAAAAACGTTCTCCCGAAAAATCAAGTTTTTTGATTTATGACGTTCTTGAAAGGAGTGAGCGATATGTAGATAAATAACGTTTGTTAAGATTAACGATTATGTTAATATATTTACATAAACAATAAAATTTATAATTACCATAAAATTTAATTCACATGTAAATAATAGTAATATTATATATATTTAAACATATATAAAACAATAATAGTATTATACTTTATTATATATTTAAATATTGTTTAATTTATGGGGTTAATTGACGGTCTGTGTCTTATATACCTACATGTAAGTTATAAAGTTGGTTCACAGCGTTAAGTACAAGCTTGACCCATAAAAACGTAAAATAATAATCGTAAAACAATCAAATAAACAATAAACATAGCAAGAGAAGCTCACAGCAATTAAATAAAGCGTTCAAGAATGAGATTTAACGACATCATTTTATAAATTGATTTGGTGGGAACACATTTCGTTATACGACACATTTCGTTATTCGACAAAACTGTATCCGGGGAGTGAGTTTCTTGATATTTTTTTAACTTTTCATAATTTTATATCACAGTCATTACTATAAGCAACAAATTTTCTTGAGTGAAAAAAATATTTACACCAGTAAACATGACTTCATTGACATCGATAATTTGATATAAATCATGTCATAAATCATATTTATCAGCCGTAAATGTACGGCCATACTCTTTTGAGGAAAGTTTAGTGTTTTCCCGGACAGGTTAAGTAAGTATAATAAAATAAAATAGAATGTAAGAGGGCTTACCTCGAATTCATCCAGCAGTAAATGATAGGGTTGTACATCGAGTTGCTCATGGCGAGCCAATAGATAGCGAGGTATATCTCCTGGATGTATTCAGATTTGGTGATGTCAGGGTAGTATGACGTCACTATGAAGTACATGTGGAACGGCAACCAGCAGACCCCGAATATTACCACTACAACCATCATCATTTTCACCACCTGAAAAAGAAATTTTTTTTTTTAAACATTTTGAGTGTGTCCAAATATGTGTTCACAAATCTGGATTATCTCCATTTATAAGGTTAATTTATCATATTTTTTTGATATCTCAAAATAGGTGAAGAAGATAAGCCCCGTAAATGCTGAGACTACCATATTCTTCTTCATCTATGTTGAGATGTCAAAAAATTAAATAATTGATTTTTTGTTCAAGTTAACCTAAGTTATTAAAAACCAAAAACGAAGGACTTTTAAAGTTCTCGGCTCCATCTATGAAATGTAAGTAGTGTAGTTGTCGATCATCTTAAACCAATTTATAACAGGTCGTAAGCACTGTAAATACCCAAACATCCATATTCGTCTTCAACTATTTTCCGATGTCAATATGTAGAAATAACTCCTAAATAAAGAAAACCCAGATTTGTGAATAAGTATTTGGACACACTTAAAACGTTTTCGATGAATCTAAGCTGTGAATATCCGTCAGTTTTTAAGTATTACATAAAAGATTTAAGTATTTTTTTTAAACTTTCATGCAAGGGTTAAATACATAGTTGCTCACATGATAGCATACTGCTATTTTAAAGATGAAGATAATATTATGTGAAGGAATGAATTTGTTGTACGGTCAAGGATTTGGAGTATGCACTACAAAGGATTTCGTTGTTTGTTGTGCTGTAAGAATATTTTCATATAAAGGCAAAAGGACTCTGAATTGCCTCTACAGAGTACCTAATATGTAGAAAATAGTGGGAAACATGAAAATAACCACATTTTTACCATATGAATTCCAACTACTGCGATTTTTGAATACCAGTCTTTTAATAGGAATTTTTATCCGGTTCTACACGTGGTGTGGATCATTGTAGTATTTTGTAGGATAAGGTCTATAAGGCTAATAAAAAGCTCTTGAACTACTACTAAGCGGTGAAAAAATTACATATTTTCGATATTTCAAAAAGGATTTAAAATAATAATTTTAGAAGCTTGTTTTCTTTACTTTAAAACAACCTTTTTTGAGAAACAGTTTGACAGATATGGCAGCGCCATCTATTGATCCAAATAACAACTTTTAGCATTGTTCATAGTGGACAGCGTATTTCTTGACAGCAGCTTTATCACAAGCATTGTGAAATTAAAAACGTAAAAAAATATGTGCTTTTTCATTTATTTCATTTCCATTTCACTTGACTGAGCCAGAGCAACGCCTGGCAATGCCGAATAAAGCCAGTAAATAAAATAAAAATAACAATGAAAAACTTAATTGCCATTCATATTTTATTTACATACTACCAGACATGAATAATTATGATTGATTAGATTCCGATGCATCCAGCGCATACGATATTTCTCAAAAATTTAAATAGACATTAATGATATAATTTATATTTGAAGCATTAACTTTGTGATTTTCCATTTTATAATTACAATGTTACTTTGTTTTAAAATCACTTTATATTGTATATTCTATTATAACTTAATTATAATGTCTACCGGTTTCGAAGCAAACCGCTTCTTTATCACGACTGATTAATACTAAAAGTACTATTTAGTATTAATCAGTCTTGATAAAGAAGCGGTTAGCTTCGGAACCGGTTGACATTATAATTAAGTTATAATAAAATATTTAAAGTGATTTTAAAACAAAGTAACATTTTAATTATAGAAATTAATGAATTAAAATGGTCGTCTCGATGAAATTTGAGTAGGTATGCACTCTCTTGAGAACAGTCGGTCCTTTTTAACCTTGTGACCGAGTTGATGGGTAACTAACCTAGATAAAGAGCTGTCTTAGTTAACCTATTTCAATTCCAGGACACACGTACGGGAAACAATGAGTATCGGTCGTATTAAGGGTTAGCACAGGGAATTGATGATTATTGGGCATACTAAGGGATGGAAAGGAAGTTCTGTGGGTTTGATCCTAGGATTCTCAATCTTTGTTTTACATGGAATACCACCGTTAACATTTAAAAATACCTCTGTTTGTAAGGAACTGTTACTATTTTTCACATGTCGATGAAAACGTCTGAAATTTATGAAACTAGTCGTTTGAAATAAAACTCAATTAGTGGGCTTATACAAGTATTTAATGATAAGTAATTAACATGTCATCCTAATACCAAATCAATATATAATATTAAATACATAATTGTTTGCAATACAGTAAACTTATTTTGATGATTTTATTTAAGTTTTGTACTGACATTTGTTGACGAAACTCCATTTATAGAATAAAATAACAACTTAAAAGTTTTTTCCACAACAAAATATTTTACCAGCTACCAAGTTTAGTCGTAACCGACATTATCAGACTGGTATGAGGCTAGACTAGATAATATGTTGTGTAATTTCATATATTTTTTTCTTACAAAATTAATTTAAATTGATGGATTTAAATTATTGTATTATTATAATAATTACATGTAAGTTATGTTGCAAAACTTACATGGTTTTAAGTATGATTTAATATAATTTTATTTTATATGTATGTATGTATGTATGTACGTAAATTTAATTTTACAACATTTTGAGTGTGTCAAAATAATTGTTCACAAATCTGGATTATCTCCAATTATAAGAGTTATTTCTCATATTATGTAGATTTAGGATTCTAGATCTAGGATACATGCTTCTTTTCATCTCACCAAAAGATGCCTCTAGTGAAGTTCTAGTGATTCAAAAACAACGTTTCTAAATTGGTTCAAATATATAGAACATCCAAGAAATTGAGTAGTTTGGTTGTCAATAATGGGTAGAATTGATGAATGTTACACGGGTGTAAAGTGATCACTCAAACCAGCCTATGACGGTGGTCAGCCCCGTAAATGCCCAGATTTCCATATTCTTCTTCATCTTTGATGAGATGTCAAAAAATAATATGAAAAATTTAATTTGTAATTTTTATTATTTTGATGAATAGTTTTGAACCCCCTGTTTGAGAATCACCGGGTTATCCACCCAGCCTCGTACAAAAGTCGTCCAGTTGAAGTCGAAGGTAGGTACCCATACTGTATTCCCAGGAGTCTGGACTTAATTAAAGATACTACATAGAATGCCTTTGTACGCCGTTCTGTCTCACGATATATTATTAAATAATTGATAAATAAGCTGGCTCCGAGGTACTTCGCTGGGTAGAGACATAATTGTATTCACGGAGGTGTTAATTTATCATAAGGCTATTTTCACCTCGTTTTACTTGTCAGCAAAAACAAATGTCTTGTGAAATGGAATTTGTTTATTAAAATATAAAACCTATGATTAAATAATAAACTGCTATTCTTTTGGACAAGGTAGATGATTTAGTATCTGCCTCCGTGGTGTGATAGTCAGCAGGCTCAGTTACCGTCCTGGCGGTCCCGAGTTCGATTCCCAGGGAGGGGGGTGAAAATAAATATTGGTGATCTTACACTCTAATATTACTTTGAACCGGTCCCTGAAGCGAAGTACTGACCACCTGTCCTTCATGTGTTAACGATCTAGATAACACTGCGTCAATACGATGCAGTGCCCCATGCACCATTGGGTGTGGATAAGGTTAAGAGAAAAAGAAGATGATTTTGTATTTTTGGAAAATGTGTTTTCTAGGGATGAAAAGATGGATAATGGTTTAGAAAAGATGGTGAATGGTGAGCTGAATTCAGTTACTAAAAATAAAACCCCATCAGTGAAAGCTAAATTGACAGTAAACAATGGAGTTTTAGTCCCAGCCCTAATGCTTGGAAGCGAAGTACAGTGAACTGAATGAAGTCAAAGTGCTTTTGCTCAGACGAGTACGCGGCAAAACGTTGAATGAGAGATGATTAAATGGTGATATGAGGAAAGCATGCAAAGCTAAGATAAGCATTATCGATAAAATTATTAAAGGTGTGTTGAGATGGTTCGGGCATGTGAATCGATTGAGTGAAGAAAGGAGAGTGAAATAAATTTATGAAGCGAATGTGGTTGGTAAGAGAATCAAGGGAAGACCGAGGAAAACTTAGCGTCATTAAGCATTTTAATTACCTGAAAGTGGTCACGTCAGGAATAGCAAAAGTAATCGGCGAGTATGTTTGAGGTGAAGATTGTTTGCAAAGAATCTAAAATGTTAAAATTTCCAATAATTTAAATAATTAAAAATGTCCAAGACTACAAACTGTCTTATTTATCTTTCAAGCTTTTGATTGATTTCTTGAAACGATTGAACGAATTGAAATCTCGGTGTTTCCAATACATAGATTTCCAAGCAATTTTTCCAAGTTGTCTATTTTTAAGCTTACGCTAAGTCACTGTTCAATAAATCTATGGTCAATGAAAAATTACGAGATGTGAAAAAACGTCACTCCTAAATATGGTGTTGATGCCCTTTTACTCGACACTTAATACACCCACGCAATAACCTTTTCCACCCTTTGAAAAACACGGTAATGGTATTTCATTATCCACCCCGATGCCATAAATTTACGGTTAGTTAGCGCCATGGCGGACACCTATACTACTTAGGGGAAACAAAATGAAACTCCATACCGTAAAGAATGGTAATTCGTGTCACTTTGTTTAACATCTCACAAAAATATTCCGTTTACACTTATTCTAGACTAAAGAAATAAACTCCCTTTATAATAATAAAATAGTAAAATTTAATGGACGCATATGTTAAATCATCAACCAATAACGAAATATTTTGTTAAATAAAATTTGAAAGGTTTATTTCAATTGTATATTATACCAATTTTTTTTTAAATTTTTGACCTGTAGCCTCACTTTTTTTAAATTGGTGTAGACTTATTCTTTTAAAAGCCTTTTTGGATGAAATACAACTGATCTAGCGAGATATATTTTTATTTTTTAACACACGACATAAGTGATTTTCACAAAAAATAGAATATTTGAGACTTAAAAGGTAAGTAAAATTAGATAAATAGTACAAAAATAAAGGAAATGGCAACAATGATAAAAAAAGGAAATTAGTACAAAAATGCAAAAAAAGTTAAATTTTACTTGAATATGTAAAAGTTTGTTAATGTACCACACAAATGAGATTTGTATTTACTTTAAGTTATTAGATACGAAATAATTTATTTAAATATTATAATATCTTGTGCATTTCGACGTTGTACAAGCGCTCAATCTAAATATTTCAAAATAAAACTGAAATACTAGACGTTCTGTGGTTATAAAGTGACATATTAGGATGTCAAAAGACACATAAAGATGCAATTCACGATTTGAAATTTTACGATTGAATTTCTACGTCAAAGGCACTTCAAAAAGGCGGAGATATATCGTATTGTAAGTTGAGATAGGGGATGACAGAAAAGCTGAAATTTTTGGTTTTCAATAATTTAATTTACAAACTGGGAACACAAATTGGAAGGTTGCCCTATTGAACTTTATGACCTATACCGTACATAAAATAATTGAATACAATTATATTATTTAAATAATGGTTTTGGCGTTTGTCACACTTAAATCAATAAATGATGACTGAGTTAACTCATAACGTATTTTATATTATTGCGTTTTTTAAATAATAATTAAATTGAATGAGAGTAGTTCTAAATCACTTGGTAATCGGATAACTGTTTTCCGAAAACTTGTGAAAACAGATGGTATATAAACTCTACAATAATGTTAATTCAATTGTAGAAAAAAGTATGCAAATTAACTGCACTAAATGGCACCGTGGTGTAGTAATGTAGCCGTGGGTAGACGCTCATCTACGAAACTGGCGTCGTGGGTTCGATTTTCCGCCAATTGCAAAATGAATTCAAGAAATATTAATTTTCAAATGGTCTGGGTGTTTGTGATGTATTTTTCACATTTACCATCCCTATCCTTACTATCTTACCTATAAGGGACAAGCCTCTAAAAATAGGGGCTTTGCGAGTTATTCCTTTTAAAAAAACTAACTTGTCATCATGCCGCTTCCCCGCAGAATAGAACGCCACACCAGTCTGTCTTTTCAAACATTCTTCGCTTCTTCCACATTCATGCATTTCCTCATACATAAACGCCAATTATTCCTAATTGACTCCTGACCTAACCTATCCTTAGTATTGAATATGAAAATCTTGATTATACCAAGTTTTTTTCGATCTTCAATTCCTGCGATTTCCAACTATGTACATCTGCCAGATACATTTGTGTTACCGTTCTTTCCTCCTCATTTTTTCTACATGTCCAAACCATCTCCAATCATATTTCTTAATTTTATCGATAAATCTAATCTTAGCCTTGCGTTTTTTCCTTACAATTCGAACATCAATTATACATTGTTTTGACGCAGATTCATCTGGGAGATCAGATTTTGACTGCATTTAGTCTACTTTCATCCTTTTTTTGCCAACTCCATTCTTCACTTCATATGGTGTGCAAGGACTCCGTATTGTACGTTGTATATTATACGAAAAATTTATATTTTCCATAATTATTCACGTTTAAAGTTTGATCACAGGATCGTAGGTTAAAATAAATTCATTAGTACTATTTTTTCTTCTGAGCGTTTTACAAGAAAATTTTTGTAATCCAATTATGAACGCTTTTACGGAAATAAAGGATAGATTTTTTTTCTTCATAATTTGCGCTCCAGTAATCATAAACTAACCACTGTTTTTCCAAATTTCATTCGGTTATTCCTTTTAAAATCATGTTGCTTTTGCGCTGAAATAAACTAAAATAAATTAAATATGAACCATTTATCAAAAAAATAAAACTTAACAACACAATTCAATCATTTACGTGGCAAAAATGTAAAAAAAAAAAACAAAAAAATATGCCCAATCCTCGCACAAATTAAAAACATCTGTCATAGTTGAACACACTTAGAGTTAAAAGATATCATGTAGATAATAAATGTTGTGTACGTTTTACATAAAAATATAATATAAAAAAGCTTTCAAGAATGCAATTTACATAAAAATGATATAAATCTTACGAGAACTTTAACATAATTTCATATTTTACGGTCCAAGCAAATAACCACATTTTGTAAACCTACACAAAAGATTTAAGAATCCATCACAGTAGAAGACTTTTCTTTATGCCCCAGAATATAAATTGAATGTGAAAATATTTTATTAAATTTTTTGAGAGTTTCCATAGGAAATTTTATAGAAAACATTTACTATTCAAATTTTTGTGATTTTTTTTGTAAATATATGTACTTAATAAATATTCTGAAATGTTATACTTGTTTCATTTTTATTTTGACATCTCATGAAATATGAAAAGAATATGGAAGTCTGAGTATTTACAAGGCTGACGACCGTCATAGGCTGGTTTAAGTGATCACTTTACACACGTGTAACATTCACCAATTCTACCCATTATTGACAACCACAGTACTCGAATTCTTGGAAGTTCTTTACATATATTAGCCAATTTTGAAATATTGTTCTTGAATCAGTAAAACTTCACTAGAAACATCTACTGATGATTTTGTATTTTCTGAATCCAAAATGCTATTATTTTGTCAGGTGTAACGCGCGTGTGCTCTCAGTGTTAAGTCGCACAATACAGTTTTCATGTGACTCTGCGCTATAATTTATAGTAATAAATTGTATTTCGACTTCAATACAAAAAATACGTAACGTTAGGACACAAGGTGAATAGGTCGTTCGTATTAGGATCAATACAATGAAAATGTATCGCACATATCGGTAATTCTAGATAAAGAAAGGGACATAAAAGGGTATTGTTATTATTCTTTAAAGAAATATATATCCTAAAAATCTTTCAACTGTTTACAAATTGCCTCCTTGACTTTTTCACGAAAAATGATGGTAAATTTTACTGACAAAAAATACCCTCAAAAAATTTGAAGAGTTTATAAGAACACAAAGGCTTAAAGAATAGAAAAGTAAGATATTCATCTTATGTAATAGCGGTATTCCTTTTTTCTGAAATGTATTTATTGAACTGGAGTTTACTTAGGAGTATTCAATAATATATTATTTTTAATAAAAATCAAAACCGGTTATAATTTAATCATTCGATTTTCTATTTCAGTTTTTTTTCTTTTTTTTCTTTAAAAAAAAGGAATAACCCGAGAAGCGCCTAATTTAAAAAAAAAGTTATCTGCAGGTAGGATAGTAAGGATAAAGAAGGTAAATGTGAAAAAATACATCACAAATACAAAGACGTATTGATATAATAATATTTTTTGAATTCATTTTACAATTGGCGGGAATTGAACCCCCGACGCCAGTTTTGCAGTCTACACAACTACGCCACGGTGCTTGTATAATTAATGTCTGTTTAATAAAAGCATTGTCCAAGAGCAAAGAAAATGATATATTAATTGTCATCTTTATATTTGAAATATATTTGTAAATTTGATTTTGTTCAAATCCATAATACCCTACCAAGGATGAAATGAAAAAAAAAAACAATAAAATCTGATATAATTAATAAAAACATGAATAGCGTTCAACAAGAATCAAAAACATTTTTTTCTGCCACACGGCTATTTTACTGTCATTTCACATCAAGTCCTTATCAGACATTCTCCATCTATATTTTTCCTCTGTTAAACGAATATTTTTAACATCGCTTGAATATTTTAGGCGCGTTTTGCAAATTGAGACTAACCGAATAAAAAAATAACCAAAAAAGAAATATGTTTATATGAGAAGGCGTTGAGCTTACAAAGAGTTTTCCCTAGGGGTGATTTTTCCTTGAAATCCTCACACGGCGCAAAGCAATTCGGATTGGAGTGCCACGAACCTACTTACGAGAATTTCAAGTTTTATCATCACTTTCCGAACACAAATCCGATCATTTTATTTTGTTTCTTTGTACGAAAAGGTTTACTAACTTTGCATCCACATTATTATTCCTCAGAGGACTTCTCGATGACGAAGGAAATAAAGTTCGACAGCTGTATTTCAATTCGACGTCGAATAAATAAGAAACGAAGTGATTATAAAATATATCCCAAAGTAGGAAAGAAACTTGAAGAATGAATAACTAGGTGAATATGATACTTGTCAAAATGACACGTTGAAATAAATTTTATGAAATAAGAATTTCGTATGTAATCATAGACTTTTTCTTCAGTAAATTAAATTTTAAACATTTTTCTTGTTCTCTAATCATTGACTTTTTCCACAATGAAATAAATTTCAAACAATAATTATTAATACTCATACAAACATTATAATCCAGCTTTATTTGTTTTCATTGTGTAAAATTAATAGTGGCACAAAAAAGTATTTATTTATGCGGTAGGAGGTAGTTCGCATGTTTAGTTTTCTATTATAATGTCTGTATATGTTTGAAGTGTTCATAATGTTAAATTTTTGAGTGTTTGGGTATTTTACATTTTTTTATTTATGAAGGGCTGTTATTTTTTTTTATTCCTTAGTAAATGTAATTTTATTGGTACTGTTTTGTTTTGCATTTGTGTATTCTTAAACTAGTTAAATATCTTTGGGATATGTTTGTTTCTAGTTTTGAGTGATTGTTACATTTGAGAAGTTGGATAATTGATTTTTTATGTAGATATATTCTATTCTAAGTACTAGTAATTTTTCAAAAGGGGTTTGTATTGGGAATGTTGATCTTTTTTTAAAAAAACTTACCCTTCGCTTGCTTTTGACATTTTCTAGTTGTCTCTGAGTGCACTCCCCGATACTCTGAGACCCCCACAACTCGACTCCAACCCTGGCATACGTAAACGTCATCGATCCGATGGGGAGGAAGTATGTGAGGATCATGAAAGTTACGTTAAATCTGTAAGAAAATAAAAGTTAGCGAATCTGGAATCTCGATATAAGGAAAAACCTTTTTAGAAGATGGTTAACACCATCCATACTCAACAGATCCTAAACAGTTACCATAAATGACTTCTTATCTTGCTTTCGTCTATTCCCTACAGGAACCTAACAAGTTTCTCAGTTGGGCTCATTATCTTTTATTGTACAAGAAGGTAATAAGATACAGCAAACATGCATCTTCAAAACAAAGAGTTGTGAATTAAATTTATTTTGTGTTGCTTTGTTGTTTTGAAGTATTGTATAAATGCACATACACACATATGCATATGATAAATAATAATATTTTTTTAAACTAACTAACTAACCATTGGGCCGTTTCTCCGCAGGTGAATAGAACACCACACCACTCTGTCTTTGCAAACATTCTACGCCTATTTCACGTTCATGCATCTCTTCATACATTTCTCATATTTTTATCATATATAAAATAATGGGTAACTTTAGTTTCATATTAAGCTCATATAAAATAAAATATCATATACATATGTTTAGTAACTAATGGTTTCAATAAATAAGTAAAAAATTGAGTAAAAATACTAAAAAACGATTAAAGAGAATTTTATAACCAGCAATGGTAATTTCATAACCAGAATTATTTGATGGTTGGTACGGGAATACAACATTTTTATGGTTTAATATCGTGAACAAACAAATCGTATATAATCAATTATTATTTATAATGACATAGATAAAAGAGAATTATATTATTGAGTTTATTTAAACAACTAGTTTTATGAACTATCGATGTTCTCATAATAAATAAAATATAAAATTTAGTACAATCATCTGTTTATGAGATCATGTGTGGTTCTCGTAACTCTTCGTAACATACTGAAAAACGGTCCTATTTAAGAGTTTAAATTTAATGTTTAAAAAGTGCTATTTCACAAAAGAAATGCTAAATATTTTTTTAAAGAATATAATAAATACATACATATAATCATATCTGGAATGATTAGCTGGACCATCAGGCCATTCTGCATAGCACACTCTCCTGAAAAAAAGAATCGATATTGAATACGATTTATTACACATCATTCAAAATTGTAATATGAGTACGTGTGTGTGAATGTACATAAATTGTGGATTCGTTTTAAATACATTAACACTATGACGTTTTATGGGTATGAACTTTAAGTTGTCACTTAAAAGCGGAGTTTATTTGCAAAATATGTTATAAACTTTGAAGATTCTAAAACATGTAAGCTGTCACAGGTAACAGAAATATTACAAACACATTTAAAGCATTTGAATTTCGTGCTATTATTTTGCTTTCAAATGACAGTCGACAAAATTTTACTTCAAAACAATTATAACACATTTCATTTCATAAAACAAAAGTTTATTTTTAAAGCATTCATTAATTAATTAAATATAAATTAATATCTGATTTTATTTTTTAGGCTAAAATATATTTTTATTAGCAAAAAAACGTATAAAGTTGGAACATATCTAGGACCATGATAAACGATGTTACATAGGCCGTAGTTTTTCGATTATTTTTTAGATTTCAGAGTCACTTGCACGTTATGTAACCAAGTAAGACATGTTTAAGCATTAATTTTCAAATCAAACACGGATTTTTTGAGTCTACTAAGTTTTATTTTATTTCAAAAAAATACAAAAAAATTATATTGTGACAATTGTTTCGCCTAGTTATGGCATTTTCAAACGAATGTCAACCATTGCGAAACAATTGTCATATTATTAATTTAAATGTGTTTTTTATTTGAAATAAAATACAACATAGTAGACTCAAAAAAACGGTGTTTAATTTAAAAATTAAAACATAAATTAAAATAGAGTTCTAAAAATCAAACGCCAAATCATAAAATAAAGTAATACGTGGTCTCACACTCTCCTTATCATTCATCGTTCACTCTGTGAAATACTTTTTTAAAGTAGTATTACACAGTGTAAAGTGAATGATAAGTAGAGTTTTATAATAGTACCTACCAAACCAGAAAATTAATTTTCATATTATTTTTTGACATCTCATCAAAGATGAAGAAGAAAATGGATGTCTGGGCATTTACGGGTCTGGCGACCGTCATAGTTAATATTGCTTTTAAAGTACAAAGTAATACGAATCTCCACTGTGTAGTAATTCTTAGAATTGGCGAAGTATAGGTGATTGGCCAAGCTCATCATTCATCGTTCATTTTTACAAAAAAAGGGATGAATTATAAGGAGGGTGTTAGACCATATATCACTAGATTACATAATAAGCAAGTGATTCTGAAATCAAGCTACACTTCTTGCAACACTGCTTATACGTCCAAGGTTTAGACCAGTGGTTCTTAACCGTGTTGGAGGTACCAAATCCCTCCAGTCTCATATGCCCGTTCACCGAACCCTTTATAGGAAAATTATTTTATTTTGCTTGAAGTAGTATGAAGGTATTAAAATATTAAGAAAGGTATCACACAACGTACCATTACGATAGTTACAATTCGATTATTGGGCGGCAGTGTAGACAGGAAATGATCACTTCTCCATTCTATGTGATTCCCCAATTTCGTAAATAACATTTTGTAAATCTCAATGACAACACTTTATGACAATAGATCTTGTACATCTGTTGCGACTTATTTGAAGTCCCATCCCAGTAAAAAAATATTCGTACGGTGCGGATTATGTGGATTGTTTTAGCGTTTGAGATCTTGTATTTTTTTATTGCTAGATTTCTATATTCCTTTCAAATAATATACTTGATATATTGGATAAATTAATATATCGTACGTCATATCATTTTTCATAATATCAGTAAGTCGGGTGTGTGTTTTGACTTCCGCCGAACCCGGAGACTGAGTCACCGAACCCCTGGGGTTCGATCGAACCCAGGTTAAGAACCACTGGTTTAGACGTTTTTCAGTCTATATGAATATATTTTAGTCTTAAACATAAAATCAGTACTTTCTGGTACGTAGTGAAGTATAAGAGCATGTGCGAGCCTATCATTCATCGTTCACTTTTACACAAAATGAACGATGAATGATAAGGATACTGTTATATTATAAGTACCATACTAGAAAGTTGACCTTTTTTTTTAAATATACAAAGCAATACTTGGTGTTGTTACCTCAAGTCCCCACTGTGCAGTACTTCCTGGTACGTTGTGAAGTATAGGAGCATGGGCGAGCCCAGAGCGGCGCTGACTATCCATACTGCAGCTGCCGCCGCTAGGGTGGCCCTTTTACCAGCGCGAGGGCGCAACGGACGCATGATGGCCATGTATCTACAACAATAACAAAACGCGTTAAGTCAATTTACGATAACTAAATATAAACTAAATATCACTATAATTTATGGTCGCTAAATGTACTTAGAACTCAAGTAATAAATAAAAACACGGTAGAATAAATAAAAAAAATAACATTTTGTTTTTTTTTATTCTTTAAATTTAAATAAGATTTATTTTACTTTTTATTTTTATATTATTATTATTTTTAATTATTTTTTGTGCGATCCCTCAGACGAATGTGCGGCAAATCGATGTAGGATAGATGTTTAAATACGGGGATAAGGGAAGAATGTAAACCTGAGATAAGCATTACCGATACAATTATGAAAGATGTTTTGAGATGGTTTGGAAGTTATCAGAAATGTAAGCATATATGTAGAATTCGGAAACAATTTTTTTTCATAATTATTAATTAAAGGAAACTGTGTTTTATCTTAAATATTTTTTTGTTATCTAAATTAATCAAAAGAAGAGTACAATAAAAATCAGGAGAAACTGTAGATATTAGTTAAACCACTATTTATAAAAATAAATATTTTATTTTTATATTTTTTTCACATTAGAATACATAAATATAAAAAGAAAATTAAAAGTAAAAAAATACACCCTTGGAAGAGAGGTATAATACTAGTTAATAAATAAAATAAAATAACACTTTAACGGAACGGTAAAAAAAGGTTTCCTGCTTATTTCAAACATCCTTGTTTCCTGCTTATCCCCAGTAGGATGTATGGTACGTTGAGCGTAAGATAAAAATAAGAAAAAGGAAACAATCTTGTTTGAACGTTTCATAATAAAACCTACAACAAAGAAAAAAAGGGTAAGATAAATTCTAAAGTAAATATCATGTATGACGTATTTTTGTAAATCGTTAAAAATATTTTTAAAAGAATATTAATAACAATTAATCGGGTCGTAATCCCATAGCAGTATCGTAGATTTCAAGTCAGAGACCTTTATAATAACTTGATTTTTAATTCAAATGCAGACCATTTAAAACTACTTCAAAATTCTCTTTTTCATACCCTTATCCGGACTAACTGGTGCATAGAACTTTTGATCGACTAGTACCTATTAATGTAATGGTAAGCAACATGAAGTTTAAATGATTAGCTATACGATTCAGTATGCAATATATTAAGTTTGACTACGACTAGTTTCGAAAACTTACAGATGTTTTCATATTCTGTTAAAAATTAAAACAAACGAACAAAAAATATATTTTGAGGTAAATATAGGTTAAAAACTGGAAACTATCCACTCATTTGACTCTCATACACTTAAATTATTACACTCTGTTACAATTAATTTAGAAGTGGTATATTAAAGTCTTTAATTTAAAAAAAAATTAACATGTCATTCCACAAAGTTAATGCCGAATCCATAAATAATATTTCAGGTTTATTTCAGACCTTACATTTGGCTGGCTTGAATGATAACATTATACACTTGTACATATAACGTTCATATTACATAATAATCAATGTTGTTTAGTTGTTATGTTTTTTTTTCATCAAAAATGCAAGGGCCTTAAATTGTCTTCACTTAACAATAGATTACTATGAAAGAAGTGCATCATTACCGACAGAATAGTAGAGCCATTAAAATTGCGCACCAGTGTATTCAATGTTTCCGATAACTTTTCATCAATGCAATAAATTTTCCCTTCGTGCTTTCCTCTAATGATCTTAATTTATATCAGTTAAATGTTTCATTAACAAGAGGCCCAGAAGATTTTATTTTATTTTCAGCGGAAGAGAGATTTATATTCCTCTTTTTTTAGAGTACCCAGTCTTGAGAGATTGGGGAAAATTGTTAAGTTTAAAATGGATATTTCTTCAAATAATAAACAGATTCTCGTTGTTGAAAACTCAACATAGATGGTGGAAAATACGGAAGTCTGGGTATCTATTGGGCTTTTATCACTTTGATCACTTTATATACGTGTAACATTCATCATTCTACCCACGATTGACAATCACAGTGATAATGACAGTATCTTATATAAAAATACACCTATGATTACACTTATAGAGAAACAAAAAGTTTTACACGTCTCCTTCACATACTATCAGCGAGCAGCGAGAGAGAGTGAAACACGACATATGTCGTTTCATGTGTGAGTTGTCGGCAGTATCTATAGTTGATATAAATTTTTCTTTATAAAAAAGGCACTTGTTTAAATAGATATGAGACACTTATATAATGTCGTATGAGATGTCAAAATGTAAAAATAAAGAGGAATGACCCAAATTTGTGAACAAGGATTTGGACATACCCAAAATGTTAAATCAAAGGAGTTTTTAAATTGCTACATTATAATCGTTGATATATCATTTTCTTACAAAATATGCATTGTATAAACTACAATAATTTAATTTAGAAATTCGACGGTCATTTTGTAGCAAAATCTTTAAGTTTTATTTGGTAAATATATAACTATTTCGAAGAAGTGGTATTTCCGAAGTAAAACTTAAATTAAAAATAAAATCATTCATTTGCAGAAACAAATATACGAAACACCCTGTTATGAAAGTTGTATTAGTAAGATTTATACCTTTATTTTTTTCACGGAAAATTAAATGTATTTCCTTTTTAATTTAAACAACTTTGAACGTCAATAACACCCACGACACGTTTTTGTGGCATTGAAAACAAAAGTTTTGAATTATAAATGCCAAATGTTGTAGAACTTGACAAATTTGTTAATAAATTGTTTGGAGCGAAAACAATATAAAATGAATGAAGCGCGTAATTAGATTCAATTCAATATTTACAGATTAAAAAGGAAACTTCTCGAGACAAGTTCCTCGGGAATAAGTCCTAATTACGTTTTAATCGGGAGAGATTAATTTATTTACGAAATTGATCATTATCATAAAACCTCCGGCTTATCTAGAATATTTAAAAAAAAACATTATGCTTTAAAATTCGGACTTTAAACAGATTTAAAAAAGCGAAGAAAAAATTCTATTTTGTTTGCAAATAAAAAATAACATCCAAACAATATGATTTATTAATTTTCATCATGCACATATTTTGTCTTCATCAGATTTTACTGTGCCGATTTTTTAGCTACATATTTAATTTTATCTTTACGTTACCCACATTACAAGAAAAACGAATGACTTTGGTTCGTTTTACCAAGATTTACGCAACACCGCATAACGTTAACGTTTTACCCTGTTTAAAATCGTGATCTGCATACTAATTATAATAAATTAACGTTACCGCAAAATCCTTACCTTGATTTTTTAATTAAACTTTGAACTTATTCTAAAAAAGTATTATCTTTCAAAGGTTTTCATTAATCGTTTTTAATTTAAATATATTATATTTATTCCTGTAATAATCAATCATTGGTCTTTCGCTTCTTATGTCTGTGAGAAAAATGTTTTGCTACCATACACGAATTCTGTGATTCGATTCCCAGGGAAATATAGCTGAGTTTAGTAAGATGGAAAAGTAGAAAAGAAAGCTCACCTTTCTAATATGTTTGGTTTTACAATGCTTGTGGAAATTTAAATTAAAATCGCAAAGAAACAACAACGCAATCGAAACCCGAAAACCAGATCATCATCCCTGTCAATAATGAAAATCTACAAATCGTAGAAATGTCAGTACAAAACTTAATTCTAATAAAATAGAAAAATAAATTAAAAAATATGCAGGCCATTGACTTCAAACTACTTGAAAAAAAAAAGATCTTTTAACTAAGATGATTGATCTATTAATTCTAAAAATTCAATATCTTAATAATTTTGTATTAAAAAGTTTTCCTTTATTTAAAAACCGTTACTTTTAAAATGGATGGATCCATTTTTCACTTTGACACTCATTTTTTTTAATAAGTGTCTTAAATTCTGGAATTAAATTAAATTCTGGAATAAAGGATTACTTAATTTTTTATGAGTTTTCCTACAGCAATTTGTTTATTTTGATTCATTTTGATTAAGCAATCATTTCTGAATTTCTCACGATTTTTTAAAAACTATTTTATAACGTTACCAAAGTCAAATTTGTGAATATGACTTGGATACGACTCACGCAGTTTTCGAAATAATGGTTCTTCTAAAATTTTCCAAAAACTTTAATTTACATTATTTTTTTCTTTTGTGTACTACGAATGGAAATATGAAATAAAATCATGCTTCATATTTCTAAAGAAACACGCTCTCAAAAGATGTCAGCAGTTTTTTGCAATGAATTTTTCGAGTCTTCCGCGAAAATATATTTTTTGCTGATTTCGGATAATCCAATTTTTTTATCACCTGACTTTGATTTATTGTGCTGTAATATACATCTAATGATACTATTTTTACTCTCTGGCGACTAAGAGGTTCCAACGAACCCGTTTCGAAGTTAATGTTATGTTTAATGAATAATTTAATATAAAACGTGAATTATATAGAAATAACATAAAGTTAATACTGGGTTTATTGAAACTCTAAGTATAATACGTGAATGACATGGAGATAATAATATACAAATTTAACGTACACAATAGTTACATGTAAAGAAAGTACTATACTTTACATAATAGTTCATTGAACTCAGAAGGGTGGTTATCTAAAGTTTTTGTTTGCAGTAGACAGAGGGTTTATAATTTATTTTTGTTGTATGAACGAAGTGTTATAATTTTCAATGAGAGTAAATTATGAATATTTCACAAATTTCTCAACTGATTGCACCAGTATCAGCTGTAGGTGCTTTATAACAACTAGCATTTAAAAAAAAATCCATAAACATTGCATGTTTACATTTTCCAAAAATGTATGAAATATGGTTGGTTTCTGAAACAAATTTCCTAACTTCCTAATTTAAGGATTTACTACCCAAATATTAAACGAATCCGATATCATAGAACGTATACAATTTACAAAAATCAATGGAAATGAATGTTTGATAATAAGCAGAATGGTGAACGTTTCACAAGGAAATGAAGTGATCGCTTAAGCCAGCTAAATGCCAGGTCATCAGCACAAGGATGTTCCGACTTCCAATTTCTTATCGTATTAAAACGATAGATGTTTCATCAAGTTAAGACACTTTTAATTTTAATGAAGGGACATTAAGGAATATATTTGATAAGATTCAAATAACGTAAGTGATGGAGCGTAGGGTAAAGAAGCTTTTGTATGGAAATAAAAAGGAATAGTGGGTGTTGTATGAGAAGAAAATCAGAATGATAGAAATAGTTCAGAAGCTCGGGTTGGCATACCAGTGCTTGAACAAGCTTCGGCAAGCCACTGAGAACGTTCATAAAATCCTTGAGAAAAAGAAGGAATTTAAAGCTGTCAAGGTTCCGTGATATATATTTTACATGACAGTTAATTTGTACTGTAAAAATGAATATATATACTTATGTTAATTATAAAAAACGACCCTTTTGTGGGTAGATCGTTAAGTTATAGGAATGGATAGTTGTGGTAATTTAACAGAGTACTCTCGTTTCGGATCTTAACTATCTGAAAACGAAAACCATTATCATTTGTAGGGTTCACTTAATTTCGACCCAACGGGTGAGATGGAAAAGTTAAAATAAGTGCGTATTTTGCGTAATTATTTTGAAACACGCTTCAACTCAAGTATTTCAGTTTTAAAAAATATATAGATTGAGAATTGCAAATTATGGCATGTTTCGATTGAACTTTTATTTTTTTAAAGTTTTTGTTTTTATTAAGCCTCCACTCGATTTTAAACGTAGATTGAACTTAGAAATCTGTGTTTAATTTTTCAATATAAATAAAAAAATCCAATCACGAAAGCTAACCAAAGATTTGTTTTAGCATTTTGGGTACTACATATGAAGCTTTGGATTCAATTCTCGATTCAATTATAACTTTCTAATGAAGAAATGTGTTAAAATTGAGCAAAAAAGGTTTTAAATTATCTTATAATGAAGTAACTGTGATATTTCCGTTTTTATAACATTATTTTTTTACTCACATTAAAAAATTGTATTGATGTTTTCACTCCATTTTGTTATTATTTAAAATCCATTTAAAAAAAGGATGTTGTTTATTATGTTTCCTTCACTTTGGCATTTTTTTTCGACTTTAACAGCTATTTATTATTTTGATAAATTGTGTAATCTAGCTTAAAGGCAAATTTACGATATTATGTAATATTATTCAATAATTTACTGCTTAAATATTATTAAGATTTAAAGATATTAAGTTATCAACGAAAAAGGATATTAAGCTTTATTATATTATTAATTGTTTCGGTATTTACTTTGTGGTAAGACACGATTGAATTGTAAATAAGAACACTTGTTTTTTACCGCTTGAGTTATATTTATTTAATTTTAATGATTAGTAAAAATAAAATAAATACAAACCCGTAGGCGGAAGCATCGGTATATGTAGCTTCTAGTCAACTAGTCGTTAAAATATATATATATATATATATATATATATATATATATATATATATATATATATATATATATATATATATATATACTGGTAAAAAACAAATGTTCTCATGTTAAATTTAAACTTTGTTATATTTTTAGAACAAAACTTAAACATTGGTTTTTTAAAAAAAGTCACAGTTTATTTAAATAAATTAACATCGAAGAATCTAATTCCTATATAACGCAAGACAAAAGTCCTCATCAATCTTTTTAAATCGAATTTTACGTTTGATTAATGTCATCGTTTAAATAATCTGTCTGCTCCTTAATTTAATTTTCTCAACAACAATCTATTAAAAGATCTAAGTATTAAATCTCAAATGATGGTAACCTGTGATACAATAAATCTCATTTAACGATATATATTCTTAAGGTAATGAGAACAGCTGGGTCATTATTCTTCACTCGAGAAGTATCCGGAAGATATTAATTGAATAACGATTTTCCTGGAATACCCAAGGAATAAAAGAAATAAATTGCGCAATTAAAGGGACTCAAGGATAATCTTCCGCTAATCTACAATTCTTTGGTATATTTTTTTAATTGATTTACAAATAATCTTTTCCACGTAATATTAACCTACGTTAAAAAAGTTTACTAGATAATTGAATTTTGCATAAGGGGATGCCAAAATACGTAGAATTTTGTAGTTTTTAATTGGAAAACTTTTCGTAGGATCAGTAAAATATTGAATTTAAGCTTTTAATTCATAATTGATTAGTTTCGTTGTATTGTGACACATATTATTATTTGCCTATAAAAATTAATAATTGCGCAAAAAGACATTTTAACAATGAAATAGCATTTAAAATGGAAATAATTTTTTATTCTTAATAAAATATTATTTTAAAATTCATTGAGAGTTAAGGATTCATACTTCTTAAAACATTTTTATCTAAATTAATCAATATTTTTCCTATCAATAACTAAAAATTCAATGTTAATTTGATTATTATTACCATAAAACTTTATTTATTCGCATTAGGTATTGATATTCAAAAATAAATTTTAATTAATGAAATAAATATTTTGTTAAGTACGATTATATGTAAAAATATTTTGTAAAGTACGTTAAGATCAATTATCTTTCTAAAAAGATAAAAAAAACAGTTTGAAGTCAACAGAAAGGTCTGCATATTTTTTACTGCCGGATGTTTTATTAGATTTAAGTTTTGTAGAGACCTTTCTTTGCTGAATTACATTTTATACAACAGTGTTTGGGTTCCGTCGCTACCGACACATCAGTTTGATGATGTTGGTAAATATGAAACCCAGTCAGCTCACTGGTCAAATGAAATAACAGTGGAAAGTCAATAAAGTTGTTATTATTTAACAAATAATAATTAAATTATTTATTTTTATTTAAAATGTTAAAACTAAAACAAATAACGTTCAAAACTATTGATTTCTTTACGTTGCATATTACTGTAAGGATTTTTGAATCCAGGATTTGCATTATGTAAGATTCTTGAGATTCGGATTGTTACTGCTAACGGTACTGGAACACTTTTGATAAGGAAGACGGAAACGCGCAAATGAAGACAATCTTTTATTTATTAAAATTACAAAGTTATAAATGTGAAAATAACAAAATTACACCAATATATCGAAAATTACAAAACACAAGGAGCGAGAAGAACAAAGCGACACCAATATAAAAACAGAGCGAGCGCGGCGTATACACGTTTTGAATATTATTTAATCTGAGCCCACTAAAATTAGTCCGCCACCCCTTATATATGATTTTAAAGGAGTTACATGTGGTGGGGACAATATTATAAACGAAATATAAGTCGATGAACTGCGTCTCTTTGTTCTTCTCGCGTACATTTATTAATACTATTTTAATACATAAATTATTCTGAAAAATACACAGATTTTGGCCGAAACACGGATGATATAAGTGAAAGACGAAGGATATTTTTATGATATGGGAAAAGCGACGGTGGCAGAAAACAGGTACAAGAAATTGAAAAAAAAAACCATGGTGTTTGGGGTTATAAACTCTTGTACTAGACAACTTGTGTAATGAAAACGTATCCCTTGACAAAAATATTTTGAAATTATTTATTCATTTATTCACCCTTGAATCATTTTCGAATCTTTCCTGCATAAATATATTTAAATAATTTTTTTAATTTTTTGTTCTCAGTAAGAGACGGTAATAACGAATAAACTGCCAAGCATTCAATACTCTTGATTTCTTCACAAAGTTCTATAAAAATTCTTACCTCATAAATTTAAAATGGAAACATTCAAGAAAATTTTCCCTATCTACTCTTTATATCAGATTTTTAAGGTAACGAAATAGAAAGAAGAAAAACGTTAGTTCTTATCTTTCAATAAAAGCAAAATTAATATTTGTGAATAATTTATGAAGCGCCATGTTTGAGAAATATACCCAAAGGGAATATTTACATGAATTACTAAAAAATAAGGTTATTAGGGAGGATATTTATTTTAATGAAGGAAAAAAGAAAACTGTATAAAAGAAAATACTTTCCGAATAATTATGATAATATATTTTTTTGGATTTGTATTTATGTTTATAAACATATTTTTATTTTTTAAATTTTATTTTTATAACATGTATGGACATATCATTCGTAGCGTTAATAATTCAGTGCCTGGTAAATTGTAAAATAATAATTATTATGTTAACTTTTTAACGCCAAATAAAGACATATTTGAAAAAAAAAATTGGATGCATATTTATTTTTTTAATAATTTTATTTCTCTAAAATGTATCTACTTAGATAGGGATTCGACCCGGTACCTTCAGATAACGGTTCTATGCTCTACTGAATGAGCTAAGTTTTCTTCTGAGATAATTATGCCCAGACATCCATGTTATTCTTCATGTATGTTGAGATGTCAAAAAGTAATATCGTATCGAAAAAAGATCTGTTATTTTACTATTATACAGTAAATTCGATTATTTTTACTTCTCCATACATAATTTATAAATTAGCACAGCATCAGATAACCTTCCCCAATTTAAACCCTTGTCGCGGTTTTCACCCATTATTTATCTTATTGGTATTTTGTAAGGGTGATAAAATTAGCATGTAGATACTGAAAACAAGGATATTGGGTTGTTGTAAGGTTTATTAAAATAATCAATAGCTAAACGAGGCAAATAAATATTTTACAACTTTACCAATTTTCTTGTCACGCTAGCTAATCGAGTATTTTTTAAAATACGGTTTTTTAGCAATAATATCAAAATCTCTCTCTGATAATTTTGATTATTATTTTATTACTTCAATGTCTTTACTTATCTGATGTTTTTATCAATAGGAAAAAACAATTACATTTATACAACATGAAAGTGATCTTTTGAATGTGTTTTATTTTTATATATTTTTTAAATCAGCATGTTATTTCACAAATTAAAGACCATATTTTTATTCTCAATCTCTTTTTCACTAATTTATTGGTATTTAAGTCCGATCTAATCTGAAGATGTCTAATAGGGGATGAAAATGCCGATCAGTCAAATAAACAGATGGAAGTCAAATAAAATATTTTATTTTAATTTAAATAATAGTACGTACGGAAATGAGGGTTTAAAATTTTGGATACAAATACTTGATTAAAGCTCACAATATTTTCGATTATAATCTAAATAGCTTATTGATTTTCATTCGTCTACGAATATTTTAACACAGTTAAAATATTTTCAATACATAATTTACAAAGTATCCTGACATATTATTATTTATGCATTAAGGAATTACTCTCACATACATAACACACAAAAGCATCTCACAGCAAAGCCCACAAATAACGATTAACATACATTATGGTAACGTTCACAGAACTACAGGATCCATAATACAGAAACACATCAAACGAAATCTATACCTCTTTTAGTCTGAAGAACTTAAATTATTATGCAATAAATATTATACAACCTGCTTCTATTATCCGTAAAGTTAGTAAAAATATAAACAAAACATAAAAGTGGTATTTATAATTGGATAATGGAAGTGGACAGATCTGAAATATTTATTAATTTGGCGTTTAATTTGTAGAACTCCATTTTAGTTTATGAATTAATTTTTAAATAAAACACAGTTTTTTTGAGTCTACTAAGTAAAAACTACTAAAAAAATCTGTGTTTGATTTAAAAATTATTTAATAAATCTGAAATACATTATTACAATTAAAAACAATTTTCTCACATTATAGTTTTAAAAGAAATTTTTGTAAAATTTGCATGGAAAACTCGGTGAAAGCACACTATTATAATTTGTATAATACAATAATTACAACATTTTAAGTGTGTCCAAATACTTGATCACAAATCTGGATTATCTCCCATTACAGGAGTTATTTATTATATTATACTCATCAAAGATGAAGAAAAATATGGAAGTATGGGCATTTACGGGGCTGACGACCGCCATAGGCTGATTTAAGTGATCATTTTAGACACGTGTAACATTCACCAATTCTACCCATTATTGACAACCACACTACTCAAATTCTTGGAAGTTCAATATATATGAACTAATTTTGAAAAATTGTTTTTGAATCACTAGAACTTTACTATTATTTTCATCTCACCAATAGATGTCTCTAGTGAAGTTCTAGTCATTCAAGAACAATGTTTCCAAATATAGAACTTCCAAGAATTTTAGTAGTGTGGTTGTCAATAATGAGTAGAATTGGTGAAAGTCACACGTGTGTAAAGTGATCACTTAAACCAGCCTATGACGGTCGTCAGCCCCGTAAATGCCCAGATTTCCATATTCCTCTTCATCTTTAATGAGATGTCAAAAAATAATATGATACAATAGTTATGTTTATGATAAAATGCATAAATATCCTAAATAAGGTAAAAGCTTAGAATTTTAATAATATTTTCGTCGTTACATTATTATAAAAAATGAAGCCCGTTCCTTCTTTGCTGGCACCTATGTTTATTAAATTTCCACCTTATTTATTCGAGGAAAAACATTTTTTCGGCAATTTAATTACCTGTGTTTTCCGTAACCTTTTTTTAAACACAAAGGGTTGTTTGCCAAGAAAATACGAAAAAAATATTGTTTTTGGCAGGCTTTTAGTCTCTTGATGAAAGCTTTATACCTTTATCCACCAGATATTAATAATTGTGTTTCAAATGTCCGAATATTCATAAGTAAACTTTAATGATCAAGTATGTTTTCCAGACGAGAAGCTTCAAATTACAATCTTTCAGAAATATTGTACGCACTGGAATTTCAGATATAATCCCTTTTAATTCAGAAGTACTGAGCGAACACCAATCATTCGCAATTATTATTGGTAAATATCGATAAAGGTTTTACTGCAAATTGATTTATTTGCCAAACCAAAGCGGAAATCTTTTTCTTCTTCTATGTCATTGTTCTTATTGCAAAGGATCGTGACTAATCTCCTTGTCTACATAACATTATGGATATTGATATATGTGTTGTTCACTTTATATCGCCTTATGTCTGCCTTTATGTCAACTTCCGTGGTGTACTGGTTAGCACGCGTAGTGTAATGGTTAGCACACCTCTAGTACGGCAATGATCGCTTGCCGTACTGGAGGTCCCGGGTTCGATTCCCAGGGGGGTCAAATAAATATACGTGATTTTTTCACTCTTATATTTATTCAGTATTACCCTGGACTGGTACCTGAACCTAAGCATTGCATCATATAACACTGCGTTTATATATATATATGCAGTGCCCTATGCACCATGGGGGTGCAAATAAGGGTTCGAATGAAAACTTTAATAATTCTACCCATGGTTGATAAACACAAAACTCAAATTTTTGGAACTCATATAATTCATACGTCGCTT